>NW_005366679.1:339933-361260 GCF_000412655.1 Myotis brandtii | reverse complement strand
GAGAGAGAGAGAGAGCGAGGGAGAGAGAAAGAGAGATTGAATTTAAGGAATTGGTTCACTTTATTGGGGGGACTGCTGGTAAGACTGAAATTTGCAAGCCAGAGTGGAAGGCTAGAGACCCAGGGAAGAGTTGATTTTGCTGCTCACGTCAGACAGAATTATCAGAATGACCTCTCCTTGGGGGAAGACACTCTTCATCTATTAAGGCCTTAAATAAGTTGGATGAAACCCACCCACATTTTAGAAAGTAATCAGTTTTACTCAAAGTCTACTACTGACAGAAATGTTAGTCACTTCTAAAAAGTACCTTTACAGCGACATCTAAACTGGTTGGTGTTTGACCAAATATCTGGATTTCTTGGTCTAGCCAACTGGACACATAAAATTAACTGTAATACTCATGGTTCTTAATCCTAAGTGCTATGCTCTTCCTGTTATAAATAAGGTCTTAGGACCCACTAGGAGAGAAAGGACAGGGTATATGTGGCATGTGGTTTACCTAACACTCATTCTTCTCTCCTCCTTTCTAACAAAACATAAAATTTCTGTGTGAAGGCCAATGAGCCAACCTAAAATATTAAACTCTTAAATTATTCCTAGAGCTACTCTAGGCCAGTGAAATATATGTAGAGGTTATTGCATGAAATTTTGGGAAAGCTTTTTAAAGGAATGAGCTGATTCAACTGGTATGTGCCTCCTCCCCCCAACCCCACCCCACCTCCTTTCTGTCCTGGCCTTTTTCCTGTCCTTTTTCTTGCCTGGGATTTAGACCTGGTGACTGAAGCTAGAACATGAATCTTGTGATCACAAATGTCAAGAGGATCAGACAACTAAGTCCTAACATTTTTGAGCTGATGTAACTATCTCCAGATTTCTTATTACATGAGCAGTTGAAAATATATCTTTTTTTAAAGCCTGTATTAATAAATGCAGTCTAAAGCATTAATTGATATGGACAAGGACACAGATAACTACAGGGAAGATCTTGAAAACTGAGCAATGATGAAAATTTTGAAACTGTGCCTAAGGAAATAAGGCAGAAGAAACAGCGTTGAAATAAGCTAGACATGGTCTCATTTACTGCTTGCAATAAGCATCCCAATCTTTTTTTTTTTTAAAGAGGTAGAGCCATTTGTTCAAAGCCACACAACTAGTAAAAATGTCAGAGAGTTCTCATTTTCCCTGAACTATATTACCAGCGTAAAAAAACCCAAAAAACAAAAACCTATAGAAAGATGATAATTCTTTGCACTACCTCAAGTAGTTGGGGAAGTATAGGCGAGAGTTAACACCTGGGGCATTTCAGGCACATCCAACCTTATTTGAATAGATCCATTATCCAAGTTAGCAATGAATACCTGGGAGCCGAGAAACTTTGGTGGTAAAATAACCAAAGGAAGTAAAAAAAAAATAAAAATCAGCATTTTAGTTGAGCAGTTTTTCAAAACTATGTGCAGAAATATTGCTTTATACGACAGCATTTATAAGAATGGTGGATTCAATTTACAGTGACCCAGTTAGGAGAGCCCGCGGCCAGCATGATAATGAAACCAGCTTCCTTCGCAGTCCTTGCAGTCCTGGCCCTGGGTCCTGTACCTTTTTGTGGTTCTTTGTGATTTGGCAACCATACACGTGTGACTCTCCAAAAAGGCAGGGAAGGGTAAAGGAGCTGTTTGGTCACTGTTTAATCATGAAACACTTTTCCTCCTCTTACCCAACAGGACAATTATATAAGAAAAGACTGCTTTCCGTACTCAGTACAATAAAGCACTACATTTTAAAACCGTTTTTTCTTTGATGGTTCAATGACTTTGTTTTTTAAGTTACAATATTCTGGAAGCTGAAAATACATTAAATCTTCAGGTACTATGAAAACCACAAAAGTTCTAGAACTTTCATATGAGACATTCGAGGTATGCTCCATTTTTCCCCCCAAACGAACTAATTTCTGAATGTTTATTTAGAAAACAGTAATAATTACAAATATGACAGACACAACCCTAAATTTTCCAAATCTCCTCAGAGCACACATACATTATTCAACATTTAGTTCTTTAAATTCAAGACTTTTATGTGTGAGAATTCATAAACAACTTAGTTTTACTATATTTTAATGTTCTAAAATAGCACTGTAATCTTGTAATACTGTTACTATGTTTAAACTACATAAATATATCTATTAAAATAAGGTTAAGTTTTAAAATAATCTATTTTTTACATGCAAACAAATTTTCTGATTATATTCAAAGATTATTTGCATACTTACACAAAATTAAAAATAGCTTGAAAACTCAGCATTCTTAAAAAAGAAATATCCTCTAATGGCCCCTTTCAGCATCTTTAGTCCATAGCACAGTACCTGGAATATATTTTGTACTCAGTAAAATTTAGAAAACTAGCAAACTATTGAACCACTATGAATTACTTTATTATCTATTAAAAACTTATATTGATGTTGGAGAGAATATAGGAAATTTTAAAAATGATAATCTACAATACAGCATAAGTAAAAAATCAAATTAATCAAAGGTTAGGACCTATTGGTTATAGGACATTTTGAGATGTAAGGCTATTTTAAAGTATCCCATGAATATCAGCAGTATAAAATCCTGTGGTTTTTTTGTTTGTTTGTTTTTTGCTAAACATTTTATGTCCTAAACTGGTAACCTCTGAATGGAAAATTATTATTATTATTATTATTATTATTTTTTTTTAGTGTTAGTTATATTTACCTTAGTACATATTTTACATCTGTCAGTTGGGAACAAATATGTTCACATATACATGTAAACTTTGCCTGGGACACTCGCTCTTTTTTTTTCTTTCCTTTCCTGGTTTCCATTCACAAAAGCACATCCCTTCTTCCTTCTCAAAAGGACAACTCTACTTGTCCTTCTCCCCCCAAGCAGAGCTGGGACCAGATGACATTGTTGCTCCCCACTCTCACCCAGGCTTCATGGTTCTGCAACAGCAACTCACCAAGACCTTCTCCTTTGGAGCCCTTATGTGGTTGGTGCTTTCCTTGCAGCTTCTATTCACTAAAACACCTCCCACAGTCTCAGTGTCTACAACGTCAACATCTGGATTGAACTCTCTCTCTTATGCTGGAATCCCTCCAACCCCCTCGGCCCAGTTGTTCACACTAGCAGGGATACCCTAGTTCAGTGATGGTGAACCTTTTGAGCTCGGCGTGTCAGCATTTTGAAAAACCCTAACTTAACTCTGGTGCCGTGTCACATATAGAAATTTTTTGATATTTGCAACCATAGTAAAACAAAGATTTATATTTTTGATATTTATTTTATATATTTAAATGCCATTTAACAAAGAAAAATCAACCAAAAAAATGAGTTCGCGTGTTACCTCTGACACGCGTGTCATAGGTTTGCCATCACTGCCCTAGTTGTCACTCAAAACGGTCCTTCATGATAAATTCTGGAACCTGCCTCTCAGTCCACAATAGCCATCTCACGTCATGAGTTTCCACACTCCTATGGAATCTGTTGCTTTGTCCCCATTGTGACTATTTCTAAGCCCTTTGAACTATACTCAGGTATGAAAAATCACGCTATCTCCTTGGCCTCATTACCCACTTAAAGATCCCATAATCACTTAAACTTATCTTTCATTACCCCTTTACCTTATTCCCCAATCCTGGACACATTCCACAGTCTATTTTCTCCACTCAGGAGAAAATGTGGCTCCAGGATGTCACACGGTGATGTGTATGGGATGGATGTCACACAGTGATTTGCAGTGTATTGCAGGGACTGTTAACATATGCCCCCTGGCCTCAGATGGGTTTTCAGTGTTGTTCAGTAATATTTGTGATGTCACTGGTTTATATTCTATTGACTTCACCATTGCTTGTGATCAACCTAAAACTTACTCTTGACTCTCTCCCTCTCAGCAGGTGACCATTACACTCCTTTCATTAAGAGGATTTAGGCTGATTAACATAAATCCTCCATGTTTCTCTTATGACATCAAATGGTCTCATCTCAATTATCCTTTTCTTTCTTTCTCTTGTTTTAGAAGGAAAGAGACCTTTCCATTTTCCTTGCTAAACCACACCACCTATGTTTTTTGAGCCCAATTCTTCCCATCTCCTGAACACACTGCTTTCTCATTCTTTTAATCGCCCCTCATTTGCTTTGTTTTTTTTTTAAGTTAATTCCTTTCTTCTCCTTTGTAAATGTAGGCCAAAATTATCACCAAAACAAAGCAAACTTTCCTTATTATTGCTTTCAACTTAAAAAGCCATAACTTTCTCTTTTATTTCATAGCCTTACTCATTTAAAAGGTAGTCTGTTCTTTCTGCTCCCTCTTCCTTCCCTGGCGTTCTCTCTCTTCAGCAACTCAGAGTCCAGACTTCCCCTCACTGGTCTATTGGAAAAGTTTCCTCCCAGATAACGACACAAATCCCATATCCAGTGTATCTCCCTAAACCACTCTTAACTTTTTAAAAAATTGATTTGAGAGAGAGAGAGAGAGGAGAGAAACATTACTTTGTTGTTTCACATATGTATGTATTCATTGGTTGTTTCTTGTATGTGCCCTGACTGGAGATCAAACCCACAACCTTGGCATATGGGGACTATGCTCCAATCAATTGAGTTTTCTGGCCAAGGGTTAACTTTTAATCTAACACCATAGATCACTCTCCTTTTCAAATATTCAACTCATCTTATTAACAAATAAACTGCTACTACAGGCAGTACATGCACTATACAGATAAACATTATATGATCCCTTTCCTTAAGAAGCCCGTAGACTAGAGATGGAACACAATACTGAGGTTGGAATAAAAGTTCTTATAAAAGAGAAAACACCACTGACCAATCTGCCAGGGAGAGCTGGAATGGCCTCACCAATGTGGCATCTTCAATGTTGGGTCTAGGACAGGGCATGTTTGCTGGGTGAAGAGGAAAGTGGGCATGGCCGACATAGAAAATATGCCTGAGGTGTTTGCCTGACATGCTTTGGAAACAGCAAAAAAAAAAGTGTGTTTGAGTAGATGTAGAAGATCAGACATGTAAGGTGCTCTAAAGGGACTAGAGAGCATTGTGAGGTCATATGTTAAAGGACTTTTTAGACCAAGTAGAAGAGGTTACAATTTGTCCCATTGGCAGCAGGGAACCAATGGAAACTTTGAAGATGTAGAGCTTCATGATATGATTTGTCCAAAATACAATAGGTCACAGAACCTCTAAAACATACTCTTCATTTACCAACTTTTTATTAAAGGCACCTTCATGCTCCTAACCATTCAATCTTTAAAATTTAGATATTTATGTCTAGTTCACTCTTCCTGAATCAATCTCTATAGCTTTGGTACCAAATCCTATCCATTTTATTTCACATCATTGCTTGCAATTTGGTTTTCCATTCCTCCCATCCTCCATGTCCAAATTCAAACCTTACCTGTGAGCTCTTGCCTGGACTTTTGAGCACATTATGCATCGACATCTAGCCTTTAGTGTCTCTTTTTTTTACTAACATATTCCCCATAGTGTTGAAGTTATAGAATCTCTGCAAAGAGTCAACCAAGATGCCAAACATGTTCTCCAGTTCCACCTGATATGAGAAGGCCTTTCTTTCCTCTCACTAAACATTTGTTGGGCACCTATTTCAGAGGCAACTGTGTTGGCGCTTTGTTGTCTTATTTTATATTTGCACCTAAGAAAACAAAACCTTATTTTCACCAGAGCATGTCTTAGTTATACATGTGAACTCTACCAGCATCTCTCTCTTCTGAGTCCCCTGCCTCAACTTTAATTTGATAATTTTGTCCCTAAACACACTGATAGGTTAATTCCTTATTCTAAGTCATCTGTGTGAGCAAGGGACTAACTCATCCCTGGTACCACCTACTACTACCAAAAATAAACTGCTGAGTTAGCTCCTTCAAAATGGTGTGCATCAATTGGACCCTAGAAGTCATTGAAATTTGTGACTAATTGCTGAACTACTGGAAGACTTTAAGAAATAGCTTTGGGTTTATAGGTCCATCCATGTTGTCACAAAGGGTAAGATATCCTTATTTTTTACAGCTGTATAGTATTCCAGTGTGTAAATATACCACAGCCTTTTTACCCACTCATATACTGATGGGCACTTGGGCAGTTTCCAGATCTTAGCTGTTGTAAATAATACTGTTATGAACATAGGGGTGTGGGTGCATATATTTTTTCTGATTGGTGTTTCAGGACTCTTAAGATATATTCACAGAAGTGGGATCACTGGGTCAAACAGCAGTTCCATTTTTAATTTTTTGAGTAAAATGACCCTTACAAAAACCCATGCTGTTAGTGTAAGTTATTAACATTTAATTAGTCAGAACAGTAAAAATAGATAGAAACCAAGAGGCAGTTCGTCATTCTCATTTCCACAATCCCTAGTCTAGCTACACTACTCATATAACTTTTGAGCTGGAAGCTAATTGGAGTACACTGCGAATCCTCCTTTTGTTGCCTCTGTTGCTCAGGAATAATAATTAAACTAAAGTTTTGCAAACAATTTTAGTTTTTCAACCTGTAACTTTTTTGGTAAGAGTTAAGGGGATAATGAGTTTCATGACAAGCAAAATAAGCCCCTTTGCTATGCTTTTCTCGGGAATGTTAGAGAAAGCAGCAGGGCCATGGAAAACAGGCCTGCCAGGTTTCCTGACAGGGAGGCCACCACTTACGTTCTATGAAGAAGGAACATCAGTGTAGTTCACAACTTATTTAGCCCCAAATGTTTGTTACCTAGGTAGGGGAGGTCAGGCTGGACTACTCATATTCCAGGATATCTCAGACCTCTTAAATGGTCTTTTCTCAATTCTCATTGGCTTTTCCATAGTTGACCAATTTCTTTTCTTAAATGTTTTTATTTGAATATGTTTTTTAAAAGTATGTTTTTATTGAAACATAGTTGAGAGGAAGGAAGAGGGAGAGAGACAGAAACATCAATGATGAGAGAGAATCATCAACCAGCTGCCTCTTGCACCCCTCCTGGAGGTAAAGCCTGAAACCTGGGCATGTGCCTTGACCTGAATCGAACCATGACCTCCTGGTTCATGATCGATGCTCAACCACTGAGCCACACTGGCTGGGTGCCCACTCTCTTAAATTTGTTTCTCACATGGCTTCGTGACACAGTTCTTTCTCATTTACCCTCTATTTTTCTGATCATCTTTTTTTTCCTTCATGGTTTCTTCTCATCCCATGTAAAGTTATGATTGTAAAAGAATGGGCAATTTTTAAAATACTTGAGTGTATAGATGCTTATCAACTAGATATAGTATTGATAATTTTCTTGTTCAACATTTAAAACAATTCCTCAATTTCTACTGCTTTCTTATTCCCTCATCAGTTAAAGAACAGTGGGCAACAGATGCATTGATAGATGCAATGAATAGTGAGGAGGGACATACACGGGAAATGGACAGATTTGATACAGAAATTTAAAGCAGTAAACTAAGTTAAGGAATGCCATGGATGGAAAGCCAAGGAAAGAAAAAAAAATTCATTGGCAACGAAGCTTGAGAGGAAATTCCTGGTGTGGCAAGAAGCTAATACAGAAGGGAAAGCAGAGACTTTGTCTTGTCAGGGGTTTAAAGACACCAGGAAACATCACAGCCTGGAGCTGGAGAGCATATAAAAGAGAATTCCCCCAACCAACAAAAGAACCCACTTCTCCAAATAGTTATCAGAGTTGGAGTTTGCCTTTGGTTAGCCAAGCCACTGAAATAAGGAAGGAGGCAGGGTCAAGGTTTTCTCTTCTGGGTTCAGAAGAGCCACGCTTTGCTGTTCTGGTTTTGAAAGAGCTCTGTTTCCCTACAAAGCATGGAGCTGCATGTAAGTTCAGCTATTGCCTAAACCTGTTTTGCAAATGTGTAATATCTCAGCATTTGGTGATATAGGAGCCAGCTGGTTCGTAACATTGGTTGTATACCTTTTACTAACAAGTTTCCGAGGGACTCATTTGTATTGCCTTAGCTACGGACAACCCACAAAGCCCCTGCAAAGCACTTGCTATAGGGAGGAAATAGTGTGTGGGCTAGTTGACTGGTGGGCTTGTTGAAGTGTATGTGAGGAGAGTAGAGGAAAGGGGAAGACAGGCATTACTACCTCCAGTTAAGACAGAAAATGAGCAGTAAGGTTTCTTAAAAACCACTGTTTCCACTTTAAAACTATTTTGGGACTTAGAGCCTCACAACTCAAAAGTAAAATTGTTCTTACAGAGAACAAAGTTCTCCAAAAGAAAAAAAAAAGCCAAATGCATATCTTGGCAAAGGGTTTTATATTTGAATTTAGACTGAAGATAAATTTGTTTTTGAGACCGTATAAGAAAGCCATTTCAGAAAAAAAAAATGGTCAGAAAGTTTAGTTTTCTGATTATTTAAAAAAAATTCATAGAGATATAAATTGGTTCATGTTCCTGTTATGTTTCTTTGGATATTACATGGATTGAAAAATTGTAATTAGAAAATGCATGAAAAATAATCCCATGAAGCTTTCACACTTACACTTGAAAATCCACAAAAAAAATATACTGACATGATTTAGTAACCAATACAGGGAGTCATTTTTTTTTAGGTGAACGGAAGTGTGCATTATTGCAGCATCAACAAAAGGACTCCACAACTAATTTGTCTAGAGTTGTGGCCAAGTGGCATGTTCTTCAAACATGCCCTATGTGCCTCAAAATTTCACGTACACACCTGTAATTCAAAGCTTATGAATTTTGCAGGATATGTGCAATCTGTATACACACGTACATGTATTTGAAAGGTTACATTACTCAAGCTGTAGCCAGTGAGCCACTTTTAAAAAGAGCAATAATTCCCTATAAGAATCAAGCTATTTCTTACTATAAGTATGCGATAGCCAACTTTCACACACACACAAAAATTGCTTTAAAAGATTCAGAATTGATGAAATAAACAGCACATAGTTTATTGTCCTTCCAATCCACCCACAGAAAAAAGAAGTGAATTATTTCAGAGGTATTATTTGAAATCCCTAGCACCAGACTTGAAAACTACCATTGCAAAAGTCCTAATTCTCACCAGGGAGTAAAAGAATGTGTTATATTTCAACTTAAAGTTCAATTTTGAAATGCTCCATATCACTGTATGAAATATGTTTTGAAAAACATATTTAGATCCTTGTGTGCTACTTAATGGCTGTGTGTTGCTCTAAATCAGTTTCTGCTAAACAAAAGTTGTAGCTCCTCTGTAACATAGTTAATAACACCATAACGACAACATTTTTGCAATAATTTACAATTTTCTGAGATGATGTTTCACAACTCCTTCGGTTAGAGCTGGCAAATATGATTTCTGTTACTATTCTATTTTTGCTTTTCAGTGAGTGCCAGCAAACAAAATTATATTCCTTCCCTTTTATGGTTTTCTGCAAGGCCCTGGTTTGTAGAGAAGGTATTTGTGAGGTTGCTAACATTCATGTTAAACAGCTTATGTTTAACTACAGCTAGTTTGTAGGTAGGGTATACACACATTTTGATTCTTTGCCATATGTTTTGGTAGTTGAAAATAGTAAATGACCATGCTTTCTTCTTATTTACTTTTATTACTGAAATTGTGGCCTCTTTGTAGCTTTAGAAACATTTGTTCCTATGAAAAGGAGCTCAGAAATATCGACTGATATGACAATTAAAGCTTAAGCAGTCAATATATTTTTTTTTTTTTACTTTAAGTAATTCAGAAGCCAAAAAAGGAAATCAGCTCACTTTGCCAAAGTGCAAGGCATTTTAGGCTTTTATGAAGAAAGAAGTAAACACTCACATGAAAACAGGCAAACTGCTTTTAAAAAAAAATGGAAAGGGAAGGTTTTTATCAGAGGACATGGTAGCTTGCCATTAAAAATGGTAGCTGTTCCCAGAAGTCTGTGTGGCCAATGCCAGAGACTCTCTCAGCAAAATAAGAGAAGCATGCTGCCCCTCAAACACACCTCTATCCATTTCTTGAAAAAGTCTGAGCAATTTTTAAAATAGGAGTGAAGGGTAGAAGCCATGCTGGCCATAGTTATGTTTGAGTGATCTTTCTGATAATCTCCATCACTGCTCTACCCAGGCCTCTAGGCCTCCAGGCCCCCGGCTGTGTACATGTGACAAATGCACGCAACAGAAAGCATTCACTACAGGATGCCAACAGCAGCTCGGACTTCCTTTCTCCCATGCTTTCACCAAACATATTGACGTTGTTTACAGATAACTAAAAAGAGTGAAAATTGATTTTGGCGAGAGTCAAAAGAGGCCAAAAAGGCATTGGTGACAAGAATGCACAGTGTAATTTACCTTCATACCATAAGATCATAACTCCTAATGTACTCCTCAAAAATAACTCTTTATGGAATGTATTATTGAGCCAACCAAAATAATTCTATAACTAGCAAATATTTTAAATGGTTGAAATTTGAGACAATGCATCCTTTCCTATGCAATTTGTTATCTTACAAAATAAAGAAATATTTTCATTCATTGTTTTTACTAAATGCAATCTTATCAAAATGAATAGTCCTCTGTTAATAGGAACTTTTTTAAACTAAGCATGTTCTTTTTAAAACTAATGTATGTTTTATCCCTACATGTATTTGTATGGTTGTGTACTAGATTGGAGCTAATTATCTAGACTTTTCTGGTCCCTGGTCAGTTGGATTTATACTCTTTATAGACCTCTTTGTTTAAAGTAAATAAATATTTTTAAATGATCATTATAATTAATTATGGAAACATCCACAATACAGTTCTATATAATCAGGGACTATAGTTAACCATGATACTTTATACATTTCTTAAATGTCTAAATTTTTATTATAACTGATATGTAACAGTATATCTTTTAAACGCTTATAAAGTTTTTAAAGTATATTCTTTCCCATTCTCAAAAACAATTAACCTCATATGATTTCATTATGTTTTGATTTTAGAAACCTTTTAGAACATGGAAATTCATGATTTTAGGGCAGCTATGGGCCTAAAAAATTGTATAGCTCAATTGCCTTCATTTTTCAGATTAGAAACTGATGCTAATGAATGAATGAAAGAATTGTCTGGATTCATACAACAGGTATGAATAAAGAGTGTACAGAGTATTATGAATATGAAACAGTAAAATAATTACAATCTAAAGTCTGAAATTTTCTTCTCTCAGTGAGTGTATAACCCTCTGTCCTTGTACCATACATATTGTATAAGGTTGGGACCCAGTATTTCTCTTCTTTAAAAAATGCTTTTTTATATCATAGAAATATAAATATACAAGAGTCATTTTTACTTTCAGTTGCATCAACAGATATTTTTAGAAAATGGAATGTCTTCCAAATGCTAGCAAAAATGGTATCTGAGTAAACATTTTCATTACAATATAACATGAATTTATACAACTGTTGATCCTGAGTCACTGAGCGATACTGACTTTTTGATATTTTAATTTCTTCTGCTGCCAAATCCATAGCTATAAACTCTACACTTTTTTCAAATTATTAAGTAAAAAATTGAGAGATTGAACATGCATTATACCATGTGTTTTCTCATTAGTCTTATTTTGCAAGCAATGGTAATTTAATAGTTATTCATATTGTGGCTCCTTTCATGGGGGTGTTATAAATAAACACATAAAAAAGGCAAAAGGTAGGTATGTGATGAAATATTATGCAACCATTAAAAACTGTGTTATTCAATCATCATAGAATGACAAGGGGAGAAGAAGATGATATAATTTCAAATGAAATAAACCATAAGAACCCAATTATAAACACACACATACACACACACACACACACACATACAGCCTGCAAGAAAATACTTAAGAATATTAACAGTGTAGGTTTCTTTCCTTGGTTGCAAGATTTTGGAGGGCTTTTTCTTTCTAAAGAAATGTCTGTGTTTTAGTATTTTCTACAATTAGCATATATACCTTTATAATCAGGAAAGATTAAAACTAATTTTAAAGAAATAGAAACATAAAAAGCTGAATCATGGAATGTGATTAAGCTCGAGTGATTTCAGACTGCTTCAACTTTGCATGCAGACGGCATCTTTTCTCCAGGGAATGTTAGGATCTTGGCTGGTATATATTTTCTAGGGAGGTAATGAGACAGAGGACATTTTTTTCCCCTCTCTTAGTAAAAGATTAGAAGCATTGCAAAGCGGAAGAGACCAGTGGAACAGGAAACAAAAGTAAAAGAGTTAAGATAAGGGGCTGTTGAGAAAAACAAAGGAGAGTTGTTAACAAGTAGTAAAAACATTTCTTGAGGGTGTTGGCTTAGAAAATTACTCAGGGGAAAGTAGAAGAAAATCATTTCTGTAACATCTGCAGTGTGGCAGACACTGTGCTTTTGTCACTTAGCAATTCTCAGTTGTGGCACATTGGTCTGATTATTCTCAAATTAATTAGATGTGGTCACCCTGGCATGTCACCCAGAAAAGTAGCGTGGCAACAAGTAATGAAACCAGGATTTAAATCTGGGATAGTGGACTACAAACTCCTGCTCTTTGCATTTTACCTCACTTTCTCCAGAGTATTTTGGTGAAATAATGAATGTGGTCTGTCTTCTGATGTGGTAGTGGCCATGTTATTTGACTGTAAGAAAAAGGGGAATTTGGTCATTTTATTTTCAGACAGGAAGCTAGAACAAGGGAGAGGTTAAACATGGACACACCCCTTCCAATGTTCACAGTTCTCCAGCTGAGGGAAAAGCCAGTGATATAACAGAAAACAAAATGGTCATCAAAGTAGACAGACCTTAGGTCTCCCCCTCCCCAATCCCACATCTATACTAATAAAAGGATAATATGCTAATTAGACTAAATAGACCGGACATCTTCCGGATGTCCTTCCGGACATCTTTCTGGACAAAGCCACAGTGATGGGGCCAAGGCAGAGGCAGTTAGGGGCAATCAGGCCTGCAGGGGAGAGTGGTTAGGGGCGATCAGGCAGGCAGGCAGGCAGATGAGCGGTTAGGAGCCAGCGGTCCCAGATTGCGAGAGGTATGTTTAGTGGGATCAGGCCTAAACCAGCAGCTGGACATCCCCCAAGGGGTCCTGGATTCGAGAGGGTGCAGGCCAGGCTGAGGGGACCCCCCCACCAGGAGTTTACTAAATAAGTGACAACAGACAAGTTCCCTCATCTTTCTGAGTGTCAGATTTCCTGTGGGTAAATTATTTTAATGATACCATCTTATGGAATGGTTGCAAGAATGAATAAGGAAGATGTTCTAAAGGTACCAGGAAGAGATCACAGCACACAGCAGGCACCCAGTCAATGTTGGTTGTTCTTTCTCTGTGTCCCAGCTGTTGGATACACGTTGCAACATGCTACTTGTAAGTTCTCCTGAACTTCCATTAGCAGCAGGCAGCTTACTCCTAGCTTCTTGGGTGCACATGATTTTTTTAAAAGTTCCTCTTGTCCAGCTGGCGTGGCTCAGTGATTGAGCATTGACCTATGAACCAGGAGGTCACGGTTCAATTCCTTGTCAGGGCACATGCTCAGGTTGTGAGCTCGATTCCCAGGAGGGGGCATGCAGGAGGTAGCTGATCAATGATTCTCTCTCATTATTGATGTTTCTACCTTTCTCTCCCTCTCCCTTCCTCTCTGAAATCAATAAAAATATATTTAAAAATAATAAAAATAAAAAGTCCTTGTTGAGACAGTTTCCCTATGGCCATTTTCTAGTTCTCTTGATGAACTTCAGTTTTCTGCTATCAAAATACAGAGAACAAATTTAATAAAGTCATAAACAAGTGTGTACTTGGAGTGTTTAGAATCTTAATAGTATATAGAAGCTCTTTGGGTTCATGAAGCTAACAGGATGATTTGGGCTCATCTTTTTAGTTGAACTAGAACAGCATTTATTGTTGTTGTTGCTGTTGTTATTATTATCATTATTTTATTATTATATTTTCTTTCCATCCAGGATGCTTCGGGAAGGGCCTATTTCTCTATTCTGCAAGTGCTATCCCTTTCTATTGTGGCAGCTTCTCACATTCACTTTCCTTACCTGGCCCCTGATGTCGTTCAAGCCCCTCTTTCAATGGTCCTGTCAGAAACACTGGCATCATTCAAAGCCTTAGCAGAAGTTTCTTGGGCCTCGCCCGAAACCTACTGAATCAGAAATTCTGCAGCTGAGGCCTAGCAATCTATGTGTTAAGATATCATCTGGGAATACTTGCTACATTTTGAGAATCTGTTTTATAGATAGTTACAGCTGAATCAATGCTAGCACTCTGCGTTCTGGACAATGACCCAGCCCACAAGCCCTGCAGACCCAGCTTTTGTTTCCTGCATGTTTGATATCACTGCTTGCTTCAGGGCATTTGCAACATCCTAGTAGGTCTCAGGGTAGCCCGGGCAGGGACAGTTCATTTCTACAATAATCTCACCTAATGACATGAAAGCATAGCTTTATGCCTTTATGACCTTCCAGGTAATCCATTCCCTGTTTGCCTCACCCTTAAGGCTTCCAGGGAAGTGAGCAGAGTGTTAACTTTAGTGTTCCTTTTAAACATTAACATTTAATCTTCTCTTTCATTAGGAAGCTGTGACTCATGCACTTTATAGAGTAAAAAAAATAAAAGGAAAATAAAAGCAGAAACATAACAGAAACAATCAAACAGAATACCCCCCAAACAAAGTCCTTAAAGGAACAGAGACTTTAAGCAGCACATCAGTGCTCACCACCACTGAGGGCTAGGCCTGTATGACACAGGCAGGATTGACGTGGGCGACTTCTTGGTTTACAGAGACGTTCTGTCTCCTCCCCCTACTTATCACCTCAACATAAACACACAGTGGGCCTGAGCTTCTTCAGCTTCTAACATGACTTGGCAGGAGCAATAAATATGACTATGCTCGTTAAACAACAGAAAATGAAAAGAGAGCGACGTTTCATTTACGTGTATAATGTTAAATGCTGCTTTGTTTCACAGGGTTTTGTTTCTCTTCTACAGGTTGTTCCAGGTCAGGGAAGCTATGAGCAGGAGTGCTCAGAAATCCTTTCTGCTTCTCTCAGGTGAGGGAAACAGCAGTCCAGCTGTGGACGAGGAGTGCAGAAATAAAATTGTCTGACCTTGTCTGAAGCTTCATGGTGCTGTTGTCGATGCTGGTGTGAGCTAAACTTTGGGAGCATCACTCATCACACACAATGACATCCTTTTCCATGGGCTTTCTCCTTTTTCTTAGCCATGAATAGTTCTTCTAAGGCCAAACAGACCATATACCTTCTGTGTACTGAGGCTTCTATCAGAAAACAAGGGGAGCCCTACCTGGTTTGGCTCAGTGGATAGAGTGTTGGCCTGCGGACTGAAGGGTCACGGGTTCAATTCTGGTCAAGGGCACATGCCCAGGTTGTGGGATCAATCTCCAGCATGGGGCCATGCAGGAGGCAGCCAATCAATGATTCTCTCTTATCATTAACTAGAGGCCCGGTGAACGAATTCGTGCACGGCTGGGGTCCCTTGGCCTGGTTGATGATTGGACCAATCGGGGCCATCTTGCCCAGTCCAGGGGGAGGGACCAGGAGAAGTTGGCCAGCCATGGGAGGTTGGCTGTGAGAGCACACTGACCACCAGGGGGCAGCTCCCACATTGAGCATCTGCCCCCTGGTGGTCAGTGTGCATCATAGCGACTGGTCGACTGGTCGTAATGGTCACTTAGGCTTTTATATTATAGATGTTTCTATCTCTCCCCTCTCCCTTCCTCTCTGAAATCAATAAAAGTATATTTAAAAATAAGGGGGGAAATTTAGCAATATTTTGAAAAAAAATTAAGTTAGATAACAAAAATTAAGTGCAAAAAAAGTGAATGCAATGAAATTACTATGATGGGGACAGATTTTTTTACAGAAAGATATTTCTTCTTCATCTCTCTCCTCATTAGCTTGCAGCAAAGACAATACCCCCCAGCTTTTCTAGAGCTATGAAAAGATATATAGGAATATTGTTTACATTATCTGTATGTGTATTTTGCTTTATTCAAAACTCAGGAATAGAATCCATGAGCTGCTTGGTGTGAGAAACAAAATATGTTTGTATCATTATTACTTTACATATGTTCTATATTCTTCTGCATAATTATCAAAGTAGAACATGGAGCACTGTTCATTAGTCTCTGGATATATTATCTTATTCTTTGTGTGTGTGTGTGTTTGTTAATCCTTACCCAAGAATATATTTTACATTGATTTTTAGACAGAGTGGAAGGGAGGAAGTGAAGGAGAGGAGACAAAGAGAGAAACATTGATATAAGAGAAACACATCAATTGGTTGCTTCCCATGTGTGCCTTGACCAGGGTAGGAATTGAACCTGCAACCCAGGTATGTGCCCTTGGCTGGGAATTGAACCTGAGACCCCTCAGTGCATAGGCTGGTGCTCTAACCACTTAGAAACACTGGCCAGGATTTATCTTATTCTTTATATCATCAGCAATTGACACAGTTCTTGGCACATTATAGACAACTAGAGGCCCAGTGCATGAATTTGTGCACAGGTGGCGTCCGGCTGGCCTGCCCCAATTGGGGCCAATGGGGGCTGGGCCAGCTGGGGGGAGGGGAATTGGGAGGTTGGCCAGCCAGCCCTGCCCCCAATTGTGGGGGGGGGTGGCGATAGGGGCTATAGTGTATGTCAAAGCAACCGGTCATTCTGGTCATTCCAGTTGTTCCAGTGTTCCGGTCGCTTGGCTTTTATATATATAGATATATATAGATTGGTGAATATTGAAATCATTTGTGAATAATTACTAATATACATTAGTTTGACTAATAATTTGGGTAGTGAGAAGGAAAGTTTCAAAAATGGATGAAAGATCTGAAGCAGGCTATGATTCATCTTTATAGATTAGCTAGTAGGAGTTTAAAAACTGAACAGCAACAGAAAAAAATAAGCCCATTAGGAATAACATCTGAGTCATAAACCCAGGAATAGAAGCCTTGAATTTTAAAGCATGTGTTGTAACCATTAAATTTCAGCAATCCTTTTACTATCATCCAATCTCACATGCCATGTTCAGCATCGATATGTCAGGATGTGAAATGACCAGCCTGTCATGGAGAATATGGAGATAGAATTTCTCTTCTACATTAATCTAGTATTTTGTTTAGTAGACATGGTGGTTGCACTTCTGCTTTATGTCAACACTTGAAAGTACTTTAATAAATGTTTTTGATAAATGCTGATTGAATACACAATGGTTTTTGGTATATTTTGCAAAGAGTGTATTTGGTTTCTGTTTCATACATCTAATTTACATGAGAAGTTTTTTTCCAAGGGTAGACATATTTTATTTTTGTAAATTTTTGTCAGATCCTGAATTTTTTTGGAGGAAGTGAGATTTTTAATTTTTAATATAAACACATTCATTTCAGCAAGTCTTCAGATACTTCTGTGAAATACAAATTCTAATGGATGGTTATATTTTCATTATCCATTTAAAATCACTCTGAAAAAAAGCAACAATTTTGAAGATTTGGTATCTCTTTGCAGTTCTGCAAGTTAAAATGACTGAAAATGAAACTTTGTATGTGGTGAGTGCAGACTGAATTTACACATGTTTCTCAAGTTAAGTTCTCCTTATTTTAAGCAAAATACTCTAGTTAATATTTTATTAATTTGACACAGTACAGAAAAGGACAATGGTTGTCTTCAAAAGTGCTTCTCAAAATTGACAATTTAGATGACTAAATTGAATCACTCTCATTAACCAAATGTCAAGTGTTTTTTCTTGCCTTCATATTTGTTACCACATATTCTCCTAAAATCTTCTCCTTCTATTCAAACTCATGACTGAACTTGCATTAAATCTGCTCTTTAGACAGTCACCTCTTCTAAAAAACCCACTCTAATAAACCCATCATTTGCTTAGAAGCACTTACAAAAATACTACTCTACCCTCCTCCCCATATTCTGCTTTAAAAATAAGTTATTGGATTAAAAAAATCCAACAACAACCTTTAGCAGTTTTCTGTTATCAACACTTCTATACAAACTCCTTAATTAGGGTCTCAAGCATTTCAACACCATGACCCCATCCATCTCCTCAAGGACTTTCATTCCTTCTATTTCCTACCATAAATCACACCTACTCTCCAGCCAAAGTGGGCTCTTTACTATTTTCCAATTGTAACTTATAGATTTGTTTGAACTTTTTATTTGCATTTTCTCCCTCTCAGCTTCTTATTCTTTACATCCACCTTTAGGATTTATATTTGTTAGGTATTGTCTTAACCAATACCTAGCATGTGTCACCATGTCCTTGGCTGGCCCCAAGCTAGGAAGTGGGAAATGCTAGTGAACAACTGGCAAATGGTCCCAGCACTCACAGAGCTCACAGTGAATAAAAACAAAATCACCAAATTTAATATATAAAAAAATTATGATAAACACTCAGAAGGAAAGATTCAGAGAACAAAATGGGGAGACCTAATTTAAATGTGGGGGGAGGGTCCCTCATTTAGTAAAACTGTGAGATCTTAAGTCTCGGTGGAATTAGCCAAGCAAAGATCAGGTGGAAATCAGTTCAATCAGAAAGAACAGTATGTTCATATGCATGAAGAACTTTCTGAAAAAACCAACTGTGTCCATTGTACAACGTGAGAAAGGGAATTGTGCCTGATCAAAAAGAACTTTCTGAAAAAACCAACTGTGTCCATTGTACACAGAAAGGGAATTGTGCCTGATCAAGCACCCTGCTCCTCTCCTCCTCCTTCTGTCTGAGTATTAAACATTTTTAATGTAATTAGCCATCCTTGATTTACTGATTTGGGACATGTCTTATCTCCCCTACTAGACTGTAAGTTCCTTGAAGTCAAGAACTATTTTAGATTCATGTTTTCCTCCTCTGTATTATGTAGCACAAGGCCGGATAGGTAGTGAATGGAAGCTTGCCCCCCCCCGCCCCTGAGTGTGGGATGAATAGAATTTCACCGGGCTCTGAGCTTAGAAGGGCCCATCACTCTTGCTTTAATGCTCTGCTGTCATCATCTTCAATTTCTTAAAACTTTTTGTAGAAAAGGCCCTACATTTTCATTTTTTCACCAAACTCCCCAAATCATGTAGCTAATCTTGCATGAAGACAAACTTTCTGAGCCAATGAGTGATTCAGGGCTTAAAGGGATTTAATTGGCATAGTTCTGCAGGATACGTTTTCTTCTAGGGTCTACCTTATTCCAGGAATACCATATGACTCTCAGTATGTGATGCGTGGCTAAGAGATGGGCAAAGTTCTCCTTTAAGGAAAGTCTGTGGTTCCCAAGTGCACCATTTTTTAAAATAGTAAGTTGAACTCCATGTTGGCTTGGCTACTGAGACTTATTTAGATATTCCTAAACCCTCTCAGTTGAAGCATGTTTTTTTCAGTGTCATCATTTTTTTGAATCTAGTGTCCCCAACAGTCACAGACCTTGTTCACTAGGCCATTCATCACTTCTCATTTTGTGAACTCTTTGCCTCCTGCTGCATGTCACAAGCATGAGTGAGCGATATCAATGTGGACACATACTTGCCATTCAGGCCCCTGCTGATGAGTGCACGGAAGTTCGCAGAAAAAGCAGAAGCAGCAAAGATCTTCAGCTAGAAAGGATTAACTGAATTATATGTATGCTGACAGTCAATGAGACTGAATCTTCTAGAGCTGAAGCCTTGTGTTTTGAGGGCCTGAAAGAACTAGCTTAGCTCTTAGTCTAGACAAGCACAGTGCTGAAAGGTTTTTGCAAGAACCTGGAATAGAGACTGGGTTATTGACTGAATTGCTCTTTCCAGTTGAGAAGACTTTTTGAGAATTCAGAAGGACGTTTAACTCATTCACCAGGCTACAACCTACAATCTATTACTAAGCTTCCCTATGCCAGGCTGAACTCTCACTCTCTGTCTGGTCAATGATCCATGGATTACAGCTTCCTTTGAGCAGTTGGCAACTTAAACCATCTCAGCTCAAGAGGAATTTTTGCAGTTACCTGTAGCTATGAGTCCAAAAGGTGCTGGCAGAGTAAATAGGCCTTCAACAACATACTTTTCAATTCATTGCCTGTTGACACAGTGTACAAATTCCAAGTTTATTCCCTGTAAGCCTTTAAGGACCCCAGTGGGCAATCTCATGCCTGTAATGAGTTTGGGCTTAGGTCACCTCTTTCTGTTAAACAAATAATGACAAAAAACTCTTTTCATTAATAATAATTGGAATATTTCCTCATATTTCAGTGGTGCTAAGGACAGACTGTAAAATCAGTGACTAAAAACACAATTTTGAAAGAATGTGAAATTTAGACCCAGGCAACCAATACTGAGTAAATCCAGTATTGTCTACTTGGTGATTGTTTAGAGATATGGAGATTTCTATTTCTTAAGCGAGTGCATTCATTTTTGCAATGGTGGGATATAGTGAACCTATATTATTTATGAACAAAATAGCATCCTTCAATCTTTTCTTTTTCTGAACCCCTCAAGAAGAATTCTTCCTTGACAACCTACTCGTACATTGTACATCTTCCATGGCACTGCTTAATCTTCTAATTTCTAATTACTGATTTCTTTTTATCATTTTATCTTTTTCTTTCTTGATGAAAGCTCCTCAAATGGAGAGACCATTCTTTGAATACAGGGGATCTTCTTGATACCTTTGCTCAGTTCCTGGCAGATAATAAATGTTTATTAAATGAATACTAAAGAATGGGGGATCGTTCTTCTTTTAAATTCTACCTTGGTTGTTGGTATATTCTTAGCCCTCACACTTACATATCCAGCCTATGAAAAACAGTCTGAAGAGACAGGAAATTTATAGCAGGCCCAGAAGTTGCAAGGGCGTGTGAGTATGTGCCCCTGTGTGATGGCAGTGGAGCCAAGACTAGCTCAAGTGGCAGAGGGAGGGGGGGTTTGAGAAGAGAACAAAAGACACAGGGCCTGCTTTGATGCCTCTGCTTACAGCGAACCACATCCTCACCCTTGCCTGTGTCACTCTCTGAAGTGCCTGGCTTATGCTCTAGCAACCTGAAAGGAGGCTCTCACTTTATTTAAACTCCTGTCCCCCCAATACAGGTGTTGGAGGGGGGATGGAAAGGCACAATTAGAGCGGCCATCACATGTTTCTTTGTCAGATGATGAAAACATCTGATTTAATGAAGGGTTAGAAAGGATTTATTTCTACACTTACATTTCAAATGTATTCAATTCTATGGGGCAGAGTGCCAATACATTCATTTACAGAGAGGTAAATATTTCACAGGTGTGTATAAAAGACATCTTGTAAAGAATGTGTTTTATAAAAAAGATCAATCTAGATTGGGCTCTGCTTCTCTTCTTCCATGGAACCAGTATCAGTTCTTCTTTAA
>NW_005366679.1:313118-339767 GCF_000412655.1 Myotis brandtii | reverse complement strand
TCTAATTGAGTATATTGTGTAGATGCTAATTGGAGACCCATTTCATAGGGCAAAATAGAAGAATGTTAACCAAAATTGTGATAGTTCTTTTAAAAATACATATTTCTATCAATTTCAGAGAGGAAGGGATAGGGAGAGACAAACATCAGTGATGAGAGAAAATCATTCATTGTCTGCCTCCTACACACCCCACACTAGGGATCGAGCCTACAACGTGGGCATGTGCCCTAATTGGGAATCAAACCGTGACCCCCTGGTTCATAGGTCAATGCTCAACCACTGAGCCATGCCGGTTGGGCAAAAATTGTGATAGTTTTTATAGCTCTTTTTTCTCCTAATTTAGCTGTGGAAAGGTATTTTTTCAAGCTTTTTTTTTGTCCTTATTTTTCTTGCACCAGTTTTCTCTCAACATAGTTTCCAACAACAGCAACATAAAATGCAATATTACATATTGGTAATTTTAAAAGTAATCCTTATTTTAACTTTACCCAGGTTATTTTAAACTTGTACTTTCTTCTTTTAATTGTTCCTTTTGTTTGTTTGTTTGTTTTTTGTAATTGTGTTCCTGTACCAGAACATTTTATTTTTAAGGGACTGTGGCAAATACTTCTGTGCCCCACCCCACTCCTCCCATGCACACAGAAGTATGATTTTGTTAAAATATTGGAAGACCACTCTTTCCACCATAGAAGGATAAATATTGTTTAGTTTAAAACAACCATTCATTTTTTTAGTAATCGGAATGGAAATGGGCACACGATACAATTCTAGCCAAAAAAGGGCCTGCTGGGAGGCCTTTGGGAAAATTGTTACCTTAATATAGAAGGATAAATATTGTTTAGTTTAAAACAACCATTCATTTTTTTAGTAATCGGAATGGAAATGGGCACACGATACAATTCTAGCCAAAAAAGGGCCTGCTGGGAGGCCTTTGGGAAAATTGTTATTACCTTAATAAGAGACACAAGAAAGAGACATGGCCTTTTGTTGTCTTTTTTGGTTGAGGATGCAATGTATGGAGCTGCTGTAGCCAGCTTGCAATTAGGTGAAAGAGTAAGCCTGAGGGCAAAGTTGAGAACTTAGAAAGAAAAGGTGAACAGATCTGGGTCAATGATAAAATCGTTGTGAGTTAATAAATCATTTTAAGCCACTTTAAGTAGCAACCTCCATCACTTTCATGGAAAGCATGCTAACAGACACTTCACCAGCTTTGGAGACTTATGGTTTCCACCAGGAGTGGGGCTATGCACCAACGCCAGAAGATGCTATTTAACTCAGTATTTTTTATTGAATGTGCAGACTCAGCCAATCAAGCTCTATGATATGATACATAGGATATGAGATGTCCAAGTTAGTCTTAGGCTAAAACCCAAATACCAAATGTCTATTTTTTGAAAATATTTTAACCTTTAAAGTTATGTAGACATAGAATTAGGCTGCTATGGTCTTGCCTTTAGAATATTATTTACATTTTGAAAAATTGCTCTCTCTCTCTCTCTCTCTCTCTTATGCCCAGTAGATTATTATAAAGTGAATCTAAAATGTTTTGATCCATTCTTATATTGAAAGACAAGGTCATTATGGTATGATAGCTGAAAAGTTAATCCATAAGCCACAGATTTTTGGGGAGACTTTATACAACCCTGAACATTTTATTAGGCTCTGCATGTATAGAAAATGCAGTTGATAGTCAACTTATCAATGATCTGTTAAGAATCCTGCCATGAGAATAAACAAAAGAACTATTGGGTAGAGCATATGAGGAAAAGAAATCCTCAGAATATCAAAATTGCAATAGATATTATACTTTGTCAATTTCTTTATTAATGCTTATTTTCTCTCTTCAATATCATTACAAGTAATTCTAGCCCAGGAGTAATTCTCCCGTTTAGTACCACAACTTACTGGTATGTAAGTGGCATTTTGGGGGGGAGCTCCTTGGTGACTAAACTTTACATGAATAAAAATAGAAAAATCTATGTTTGAATTTTCAAATCATGCTTCATTAAAATCTACTAATATTTCTACTAGTATTCCTCAACGTGAATCTCTGTGAAGAGTCTATTAAACAGAATTCCAAATCAAAGCAGCTTAAAAGGGAGTTAGATGGGGTTTTCCCTGCTGCAGGTTGATTCTACCATGAGGCAGATCTTAGCTGCCAGCAGCTCTGGGCTCACGTACTCAGACCTTGCTAAGCCACAATTCTTGCAGCCACTGAAATACCCCAGAGCAGAAGGTCCTGTGGCCCGTGTCCTGCCTGGGTGGGTTACAGCGCCACCAGGAGTATGTGGAGTGGGAGGAGGGAGCAATGCCCTGGGAAAGAATGGCAGAGAGTCTTGATCAGACAGCACGTGTCCTCTACAGCAGGGATATTTACTGCAGTTCGCAGAGTTCCTCAAACTAATTTTCCCGGGAACTCTTTCTACTCAGAACATCTGTTACCATTTCTGGGAAATACATTTTTGTCTTAACACTTTGGGAAATTATTCGTTAGAGTAGGCAAAACATGTCAATACAGATTAAACTCCCTGGACTTTCCTAACAATCTTAACAGATATGTCAGCCAAGGGTAACCAATACCTCAGGAAGCCCTGATTCAGAGAGATTTAGAGACTTGTGAAGGGTCACAGAGACTACTGACAGAAAAGTTCAGTCCCAATCACTTGTTAAAAGTTGTGAGATTGGCCTTGGGACTGTGAAGCGGCCAGTTCTGTAAAATTTCTCTAATTTTAAAAGTACATCGTGTGAGGCTCTGCACACAGCACTATCAATGCCACATGGTAACTTGGGCACTATGGCATTTTATAATCCACTAGATGCCCGGTGCAAGAATTCATGCAGGGGTGGGGTCCCTGGGCCTGGCTAGCGATCGGGCCCATGGGGGCCATCTCACCCAGGCCTGATCAGGACCCTTCGGAGCCAGCCAGCTGGTAGGAGGGACTGCAGGAGGTTGGCCGGCCGCAGGAGGTTGGCTGTGGGAGCACACTGACCACCAGGGGCCAGGTCCTGTGTTGAACATCTGCTCCCTGGTGGTCAGTGTGCGTCATAGCTACCAGCTGGTTGTCTGGTTGCCTGGTCATCCGGTCGTAATGGCCGCTTAAGCTTTCATGTATATAGATTAGTGCAATTATATAATGTAGGCTTTGTATCAAACCACTTAGTTGAGAAGCCTGGCTGTTCCTTTTACTAGAGATGTGCCCTTGGGCAAGTTACATTTACATTGGACAATCATGTCAATAAAAGGTGGATCCTATGGGCTTGGTATTGTTATGATTACTAAAGATAACAAATGTAAAATACTTAAACAGTGACTAGGTCATATTACTCAATTAGTTTTAGTTATCATTTAGAGACAATTATCATAATTGAGTCATGCTAGAGTAAAACATTCCAGAAAGTTTTATATTAATTGTATATTTTCCTCTTAGTACATGCATTGAAACAAAAAATCTTGCCTGCAAATGAATTTTTCCGTCCTCATTTCTATCGTATAATATTTTATGGAGGGAGGGAGACACACACACGCACACACATGCACAAATGCAAATCAATTAACCCTAACTCAAAACAGATGTCACCAAAATGTGCTGTACGTACTTTCACCCACGAACAGTTAACACATCAATTATGGGAAGGCAGAAGCATCCAAAGCCAGATGTTTTGAATGCCTTTGGAATTTATTTACTTTTTAAACTATGGCCAGTTGAGTTGCTGTATGTTGATAACTGAAATAACTTCTCCTTAATTGCACATCAGTATAATTTCAAAGGCAGCCCTTGGCCTTTTAACAGTCACAGGGTGCCTCTGCTCCATGCAAAGCAAACACTGAGACAGGACCAGATCAGATGCAGATGGCACAGATAACATTTTCCTGAATTATTTTATCAGAGCAGGGATTCGGATGGATTTCCGCTTGCCAGTCTGCTTTATACCTCGGGGCTGTGGACAGTCTCAAAGGAGCTCACAGCCATTCCACTCAGGGATCCATTCCAAGTCAGAAAGAAGCAGATACCGTGTATTATGATTTAGAGTCCATTGCTGAAAATAGGATATTGTGGCTTAAAGAAATATTTAGACATTACTTAAGCTAACTACTATGGGATTGAAATGGAGGTCTAAATGTTATGACTGGAGCTGAACTCATGTTTGCAAAGGCTTTTAACCAAGCTGGTAGCTTGCAGAACAAACTTCACTCTGGAGTAGAAAATGGACACACACACACACACACTCAGACACAAATGAAAACATAATTTACCTGAGCACAATTTTCTAATATTTCAAATTCTAATTGGCACTGCTGAGCTCATTAAATATGAAAAACTCAGATCTAAATATTCAAGAGCTCTCACTGCCTCTGAGAATTTGAACCTGGATGTTAGGTTGTCTTAACTGTATCCGATAATCATAGACTGCCCCCAATTCTGACTTACGTCACTGGTAGACTGTAGCAGTGGAAAATTTCCCTAGAGCAACTCCACTCTTAAGTATGATCACTCTTGAGTTTGTGCCTGTTCAAAGAAATCCGAAGCTCCCCATCCATGTGAAATGAGGAAGTCTGGCAGTGAGTGGAGAAGGCAGTGTCTCTGAGGAATGGAGGGCAGTGGTGGTGGGGGGAAAGTCGGAGGGGTGGTTTGGGACTATGGCTTAAAGTTGTCTGCTCCAAAGTTGGAATCACTTTGAAGTCCTGCTTCAGCATAAATTCATGTGAATTTCATAATAATTTTTATTCAAATCCTGAAGCATAATGGGTTCTTTGGGGAAAATGTTAGTTGGTGATTTCTCACACTTGCTGGCCCATCCCCACGTATGTGAAAGCTCACATTCCAGTTGAGAAGCAAGGGAAATAGTGGGGAAAATGTTTTCTGCATGGAAAGTCTTTCATGACTGAAGTAAAATCATACCTAGGCCTCAGCTGTTATGCAAGTTTCCTGCGCATGTTCTTAGGCAGTGAGCAGAGGAGAACGTTGCCGCACTGCTCTAACAGCCAAGATCTTCAGGGAGAGCTCTTGGTTATGTCTCCAAGAAAAAGTAGAAGTAGAGGAAGAAAGTGGGCCCACTGCTCTCTACTGTGCAGAATGATGCCCTCACTCCCTTGTAAGGACTGGGAGGCCAATAGAGATTAAGTCTTTAAAAAGAGGAATAAAGACCTATATGAGGACCTCTCCTTTCTTACCTCTGACGTAGAGATTGGGTTGTCTTATATGTGTCTTATGAAGGCTCATACAGCCCACTACTTAGATGCTATAAATAAGATAAGGGAAGAGGAGCCATAAGAACAAAAATAAGGACTTGACCCGGTGGGTCTCAAGCTGATGTTTAAGCATAGCTGGAACGATTTCCTCATTGTTGGTTCAGATCATCAATACAGCTAATGAGGGTTTGGAGGCAGAATTGGTTATTCCTAGATATCAGCCCAAAGTACATCTACTGGAAAATATGCCTTGTTTTGTTTATTTTATTCCAGGATGTTGAAATGAAGGAGCAAGTGATTGGGATTTCGAGTCTAATATGTTAGAGAGAATTCAAATATAAGGGGAGTAGCAGTGAAAAATTTAACTTCTCACTCTAACTCAGATGGGCAAAAATACCACCCCAAACCAGAGTTTGTGAAAAGAAATACTAAATACTCAATTCAATTTAAAACGTAACCCAATTAGATCATCTATTAATTCCTTTAGGTAGTTAATACTCAATTTCTCTGGAAAAAGAAAAGGCTTGGTTTGAGTCACCTCTTCCCCTTTGCTTTTCTCCCTAAATGATAACTAAATATCTGGGGTGAGGGGTGAGACAGGGCAGCATTGCTTTCCTTGAACACAATGCCACTGCCCCACCCCTCACCTCAGTTTCTAGGGCAATGCCCTCTTTCTACTTTGCTGTGCCTACCCACTTAGTATGTGGTATGGATTTGCGGTTGGGTGAGGTGGTGCACTCCCTGGTCTTTCTGACAGTCTCATGGATGAGATGAAGAAATGGCTGGGCCCCACCTCAGAGCCATAGATCCCTCTGATGTTAGGTTGTGACGCTCACTTGGGCTCCATCTGGTGGTCTATTCTGTAGCTCTTTTATAAAGTCACCTGTCCCAACCAAAGCCATACCATATGCCAATCTCATACCAGATTGTCAAACATGTTCATGTCCTTTATATGCCATATAAAAACCAAAAGTGACAAAGAAAGCAAAATCTGGGGTCTTTCTCCACATGACGAGGCCCCGGATTGGTATGGATGATCAAAGCTCAGGGCTTAAAAACACGTCTGACATTGTCGTGTTCTCTGGCAAACAATACCCTTTCTCTCTCCTCTTCTGTTATTGCTTCCCCTCCCCTTCTCCCTGCCATCTCTGGAAGCTTTCCCTCTGCCTGGCCTCCTTTTATGGCTCTGACCTCATTTTATACTTTAACAGAGACAGGTGTTTTCTCTACACAGAGTGAAAACTTTGCTGCTGATCCTCTAGGTTTGGTTATTGAAATGAAAAAAAAATGAGGAAAACAGATTTTTAAAAGTTCAGAAGATCATTTTTCAAGGCAATGTTCTGGCTTACAAGGCACTTTCCTTACTGCATTATCCTATTTGCATATCAGAAGCAGAATGTCTCCTTCCTTTTTTCATTCTCACTGTAATAAATGGTTTCCTTTAGTTATAAATTCTAATCTTCCTTTAGCAGATGGATACTTGAGGTCTATTAGTGCCAAGCTTATGAGTTCACATATTTAGAAAGGGAAAAGTGGAAAATACATTAATGTTTCTGAGAGGTCAGATGCTGTATCCAGACTTCCTTCTTCCAGTTTCGACCCAGAGGGAAACAGTATGTTTGATGAATGATGGTAATAATGAGAGCAGTGGATTCTTGCCATACTTCCCCTCCTGGTACTTGCTGTGGAGGATATCCCAAACGACCATGGGGGCAGCCTGGTTCATTTAAGAGGACAGGGTGGCATGGTCAGGCACACAGAATTTCTAGGATCACTCCAGAGTCTCTTGCATTTCCCATGTGGTGTGGACATTGAGTTGAGAACATAGGCAATTGGTGGGTTGTTAAGCAGGAGGCTATATTTAAGTGGGGGAGTTGGGATGTTGGTTTACCTCCAGGAAGAACTGAGAAGAAATGGCATCAAGAAGGTAGAGATATAGCATGATTCACTGTAGCCAAAAAAAAAAAAAATACACACCACAAGTTCAACAGCTATAAGCTTTGGCCCTGGGAGCCAAGAAGACATCTAACTCTCGGGGTGTTAGGGACAGGCCTGGGAGACCTGCAAGTGTCAACAAAGGCCCAAAATAAAGCCAGGTCATTGCATTCTCTTTCCAAAGGTACCAAGTCACCCAAGCAACATACTTTTTTCCTCCAGAGAGATTACATATCATCTTAGAGAGAAGCAGAGGGAGATGTCAACTGTAGAAGAAACTGAGTATTTTCTTCCCAAGAGAAGGCTGAAGTGATTGATCAGCAAACAGCCATATTAGGCAAAAGTTTAAGAGAGATTAGTGTTTACCTATCATATCACGCTTTCTTATTAGAGAAACCCCAAACCCAAAAAGGGCCTTGTACTTTTTCCAGGAGCTGTCTTTTGACCTTGAAAACTTAAGCCATACATTAAAGATGGTGGTGTGTGACTCTTGATGATTTCATGGAGCCATCACACCCATCCTGAAGGGTCCTCTTCTGGACTTCCTTTAATGAGAGAATAAAAGCCCTAAGTTTAAGTCACTACAGTCAGTTCTCTGTCACCTTCAGATGAACTCAATTCCTGCCCATAACAATAAGCTTGTTTTGTCTCTTTGAATTTCTTCTGCTAAGAATTTACATCCTCCCCCTCACCCTACCACATATGTTATAGACTCAGGGCAAAGGTTATTTTCCTTTCAGAGATGCAAACAAATGCATTAGAAATTTTCAGAACATTACCTGAGCAGCTGTGCAGAACTGCAAGTCAACATTAAACTGTCTTTCTGAGTTTTGGGTTTTTGTTTTTTGTTGAAAACTTATGTTTAAAGGGCATAGATATAGGATGTATGTGGTTCTGTTTTCTTGGTTCAACAAAATGTAAAAAAAATAGTGACAACTGGGGGAGATTACAGCAATATGATGAGTACAGAGATAAAATTACTGCATGTAATTTGGAAAACATGCTTAGTTAATGGCACCCTGCTTAGAAAGGTCTCCATAACTCTGAAACCTGACCATACTAAAACACAGATAATGTTTGGGGAGGAGTGGGAACCCAAATCCAAACACAGAAACTGTCTATGTAGATAGACTCTGTGCCTCTGAATTCTGGAGGCAAGGACCCAGGGCTGGGCCTTATCTTTGTGAAATTCTAGGGAGTACCCATCACATGGCTGGGCCTGGAATAGGATGTCCACATGGGGTGGGGAGTTACTTGGAGACTCCACTGAAAACCTCTCTACTGGAAATCTCTGTTAGCAGAATATACGAAAGTCACCCTGTTCCCAAATATCTGTTCCACATTATTTAAATTTTTTTCTTGCCACATTATCTCTATTTTTCCTAAACAGTACATTTCATAATTGAACAAACATTATCTTTTAAAATGAAAATGTTCATGGAGGACAAGTAAAGTGGTTATATTCTTAGGAAACATAACTTTTGCTGGAGGAAATAGAAAATAGATGGTAGTATGGGAAATATGTTGGCAAATGGGAAGGTAATTTTTAGATATAAGACCTGGCAGGGGATACCAGGCCATTTTGAAAGCACTTAAGGAGAGATCTTCTTGTTTTTTCCTTGGATATGATCTAGGTTAACCATATGTCAGGTTGCATGTGGCAGTGCTTACCAGTTTATACCAGTTGTCTAGGAGTAATTATTTTACTTCAAAAATTTCCTAGAATGCATGATACATTTTGTGAAAAATGTATTTTTGTCGCACTTCTCTTTCTTCAAATAAGAGGGAAAGAGCCTCTGATATTCAGAGATTCAGGTACTTTTAACTCCTTTCTCTGGGAGAATTACCTGTTTCCCTCCTCTGACTTTTATTTCTGTCTACCTTAGCATGATTATGGAGATGCAACAGTCTTGGGTTAGGAGAAGGTCCTCTTATGTATTAATTGGTCGAGAGCCTTAGAACTGAAAAAGGATACAACTGAAAAAGCCCTCTCTATCTTTTACCTGGCCCAGTAATATGGGCTAAAGTGTTACTTGAGGTGCTTTTCAAAGCCCAGGAGGGGTGATGTCTGTCCATGTACAATGATAGTGTGAATAGTCACCATTGCACATATGTGTGTTGGAAGACATATGGCCAATGCAGTGTCTTAGATTGGGTTTTCTTAAAAGCAGACCCCAAGTGCAAGTAGTTTATTTGGGAGCTAATCTCAAAAAGTTAATAGGAACATGGAAAATGTTGAATTATGATAGAGAAGAAAGCCAATAAAGGGTTTACTACTGAGTAAGCTACCTTTGTGGATAGAGTCGCTCCGTCTTGTTAGGAACATCTGGTGGGCTGTGTGTCATCTCAGGTAAGGTGGCAAGGGAACTGACAGTCTTTAGTTGAGGGTTGCTTCCAGGAGCCATAAACTGCCCAGAAATCCTGGCCAATAGGAAATGAGCAGAAAACTCTTCAATGACCTGAAGATCTCAAGCAAAGAATCTCAGCTGCTTGAGAATGGAAGCCAATAGATCACCAAAGAGATGTAGATAGGTCATGGACAGTGTCTGGGGCAGAGGCACAGGGAATCTGCTGAATATGAAATATAATTTCAGGAAGATCAATCAGCACTCAATGGTAGTCTCTGTGAAAACTCTTTATCTTTTATTAAGTGGAAAACAATACTCAATTGTAATATTTTAGATGGAAGTTTATAAATGAATTTATTGATTCATTATAATTGAAAATGTCAGTTCTTCGGCTTTAGACATGACTAGATCCAGGGTTTCTGCTTCTGCCATTATGATTCTTTCTCTCATTTTGGGCAGTTTCCCTATGTTGTGGCTTCACACTTGGGCAGGTTATTTTCATTGGTAGCAAAGTTGGGAATCAATTAGATTTAAGCAGTTTAGCAAGTTCAAAAGAAATAAAGTCCCTCTTTTCCAAAAGTTTACAAGTAAGTCTAAGGAAGTTCTCACTGGACTAAAACGATGTCACCTGTACATCCCTCAATGAGTTATTGCAGCCAAAAAAAATGGAATTTGATGATTGGCTGGATTAAGTTCACACAAACCCTTCCCCGGAAGCATGGAAATGGATACACCGTGTGTGAATCACATAGTCTGTAGTATGGGCAGAATAGATCCTTAGTGGGGGGGGGGGGGGGAGAATCAGGCTTCTGTTATCAGAAGGGAATGAATAGCAGACAGATTACACACACACACACACACCACAGAAATATACCCATATACATTGCCATTTGACCCTTTAGCTTTGATTTGTGGAAAAAAAAATGCAAGTTTCTCTGGGGATTTATTAACAATTTGTTTCTAGCCAGGTGACAATTTTGTTTCTGGCTTAGCAACTAGCTCTTTGTGTAACACTGAGCAATTCACTAAAAAGAATGTCAAAAGGATATGCTTCCTCTCTTATAACTTTCAACTTAGGCATCAAAGTGGAAAGGACCAAGTACCCTTATTTTCTAATGGGAGGTTCTGGGCCATCTGAGTATGATGTATAATTGAGGGTCACAAAATTTATTCTTCCATCTTTAGCCCAACAAAACCCTGTGGACTCTTTGGAGGATCCTTTCAGAGACATCAGCATCTTTGTTACTCTCCTCCTCCTCATGTGGGAGAGCAGGTGGTACTTTCCACACAAACCCAGTGAGGCTGACTTCCATGAAGTCCTTAGCAGAGCCTAACATGTGTGCCTTGGCTGGGTTTTTTTTGACATGCCTGGGAAGGTTACTGAGATGGAAGCTGCCTCTAATAACAGAGGGAGGAGACAGACTTAGAAGGAAAGGCATACTATTGCTTGTTCTCACAATGTGGTATTGTGGTTACGCATGGAGTTTCTGAAACTTGAGTTCAAATCTCACCTCTACTACTTCTTAACTGAGTGTTCACAGCTGTAACTAATATTTCTGTGGCTTTGTGGAAATAACTCAAAGGAGTGTTGTGAGAATAAAATGAATCTCTATATATAAAAGCCCAGTGACCGGAATGGCGCAACGACCAGAATGAGCAGAATGACTGGTGGCTATGACAGGCACTGCTGCAGCCAACCAGCCTGATCCAGGCCCCGAATGGCCCCCAACACCCTAATCAGGGGCGGGCCCGGCTGGCCAACTGCCTGAGGCCCCTCCCTCCTGCTGGCCCCCACCCAAGCACGATTCATGCACTGGTCCTCTAGTTGAATATAAAAGTGCTTGGAACAGGGGTTGGCATATGATAAGTTTGATTATTATTTCTTTCTCACAAGCTAAGGTAGACTTTTTGTAGCTCCACAGAGGATGCTGAATTTGAGTTCATTGGACAGTCGTTAGATGTGCAAGGTGACGCAGAAGAGAGAGTCTGTGGGACACCAGGAAGCAGGGGAGTGAGGAAGGCATCATGCACATCTGACTAAAGGAGACCTTGTGCAGCAGGAAGTCTTCAGGAGAATTCCTGGTAATGGTAGGTATCACTGAAGAACCCACAAACACAACCTAAAAATTACTTTTTGAGACCTGCTGACATTCATGGGAAGCTACGACAGAGCTACCTAGTGCCACTGCCCTTTCTTTTGTTTTCCATCCTTCCTTCACACCACAGAAGAGAGAAGCAGCCTTGTGAATAGGGGAGGAATTCGAAAGCCATGAAGAACAATAAACCTGAGCAAATCGATCCTTTGCCAAAAGTATAGCTATGAATTAGAGAAGAAAGTGAAGCTTTGACATTAAGAACTGAACTGTGTTGCCCTAAAGTTCATGTGTTGAATCACTAACCCCCAGTGTGACTGTATGTGAGGACAGAGCTTTTAGGAGCAAATTAAGGTTAAATGAAGTCATAAGGGTGAGGCCTAATCCAATAGGATTGGTGACCTTATTTAAAAAAAAAAGAGAGAGAAGGATCTCTCTTTCTCTCTCTCTCTTGCTCTCTCTTCCTCTCCCTCCCTTTCTCTCTCTGCCATATGAGGACACATCAAGAATGTGATCACCTCCAAGCCAGGAAGAGTCCTAACCAGGAACTGAATTGGCTGAAACCCTGATCATGGATTTGAGAGAAATAAATTTCTGTGTGTAAGCTCCCAAATTAATGGTGTTTTCTTTTATGGTAGTCTGAGTTTACTAATACAGATATTAAACTTTTTAATGTCTGAAAAGCAGAAAGAGTCTGTTACTCATTCTCTTCATCAATATCTGACAGTAGCTAGAAAAGCAAAATTTTCAATTTAGGATTTTACCTTAGACCAGGAAAGGAGTAATTGATAAAACAGAATTAAAAGGGCAGTGCTAAGAAGGAATGAACATACTTTCCATGAATTTAGCTTATCCATAATTTGGTTGCACACTTAATTTCTTTGGTTTATGTTTCATTTCTGTAGAATTACTTAAAGGAGTTGGATGAGGTGGCATTTAAGTTCCCATTGCCACTCAGATATTTTGTGTTCCATTCAATGATTCATCCATTTGTGTGAGATATTTTATGAAAGCAGTTCTGAAAAGTAACTATGTTAGAACATTTCAGAAGGAAGATGGAGCAGAAAGGAGAACCAACAAAGAGGACCTTTCAGACAACTATAAATCTTAGGTCTTCTGACCACAAACCACACTTTCCTAGGCCCAGCACTATTGCCAGTATTAGCCATTTCATTTAAAAGGGCCTTAGTAGACTAAAAATCACCTTAAGAAATTTCAGCGATTCATGATGTAACAAGCTGCCCCTAGTGTTCTCAATTATTTTATTGACAAAAAACTAATTTTAATAAATACAAATTAAATTATATAGAACACACACACACACACACACACAGACACACACACACTCACACATGAGTCTCAGCCCTGATGAATCTAGAGCTCTAAAATGTCTGGTTAATAAGACCAAACCCCTGATTTCAGGTAGAATGTAACTAATCACCCATGTTTTAGTGAGTTGTGATATTCTAAAAGATGTGCAGGGCATTTCATATTGACTCTCAAGCAACTCCTCCTAGTAGCTTTTCTTCAAAGATAATTATTCCTTTCCCATACCACATTTGTCCCTATGCTTGGGTAAATTGTAATTCTGATTTTAAAGGTCTGCCATGTGCTGATCTAAGGTTTAAAGGCATTCCCTTTCAATATGTCAGTCTTAGGTTTCTGAGGAAGAGAAACCAATAAAATGAACACTGTAAATTCCCAGTTCAAAAGCACCTGCCTTCATGAGGGCATTTTCACAAATATTGCCAAAGAGATGTAGTGTTGCCAATAGAAATTCTCCCTGGTAGGCCTGCCCGAACCAACAGCCACGGTTATTAAAAAGTCTTTGTACCTTTTTCATATTAATCTAGTGCTTCTTAAACATGTTTCTCATGTTAGAGTGATTCATAAAGCCTCTAATCCCATGGGTGTAATAGGACACCTCTCAATTATGCATCCCGGGGATGAGTAATTTCACAAGCTGAGGGGAAGAGATAAATGCATTAAAATGTTCTTGCAAAACAAATTTCAGGGAGACAAAAGGATGAAACAGGAAGTGAATGTAGAAATTGAAGATTCACTTTATTGTGCAGAGAGGGATATTAGATCTGTCTTGGCAGAACTGCTTAATTCATAATTCTGCACAAACAACCCTGGTAACATCACTGCCAAAAGCCTTCCTAAATGCATGTACCTACAAATGCTCAGCTTTGTCTCTGGTAACTGCAAAGTATGAGAACTATTAATCACATTCTGTAGTGAGTCATGGGGCATACTTTGAGAATCTGTGAGAAATTATCTCATTATATAATTTCATTCAGGATAAGTTCCATTTAGAGGCAGAGTGATTGGTTACTTCTGGACTTTTTGGCCTTATCATCTGCAGCTATATATTGAGCCCCTTCTGATACTGTTATGATGAGCCAGTTATTAATAATAGAAAAGGAGCAAAGCGGGGAGGGCAGACATTATAGGCATGTCATTTGGGCAGCTTCACCAGGCAGCTGCAACTTTGCACTCCCCAGAGAACTACATAGGGAAGCTAGACACATGCCCAACAAAATTGGGGAAACTAGGAACTACTTGCGTGTCAATCAAACCTGGGGACAGAGATAGTTGGCCAGAATGGGTGTGACCATTGCAAAGCCATTTTCTCTCATTATTTCTCTTGTTGCTTGTGTGCTCTTGTCTTTGCCTTTACCCATCTTTCCTCCACAGTCATGTGGCCCTGAAGACCCCACTCGCAATGGATTGATGGACTGCAGTGGGGAACACAAGCTAAGCTAGCCCGATGATGTACCCGGCTCTGGACACTGGCTCTGATCTTAGCTCCACTGAAGTCACAGCTACACTTCTTCTATGACTAGACAAAGGGAAATGGGACTTTGGAAACTCAGGGATTTAATTCCATGCAAATAAAAATCACTTGTTCTCCCATGAGAGTCTCAGAAGATTTCTTTTCTTGGGATATCTCAAGAATGCTTCACCCCAGCAGCCACTGGGGAGATGAAGGCCTCTCCAATATGTTAACATTAGTGTGTGGAAAGGCACATGGTAGCTGAGTGGGTTATGACACTCAGAAGAGCCAGGCCTGCTATAGGAAAAGAGAAATAACCACATAGAGTAGTATCATTTGTCCTGGGTGAGAAATCCTAAAGATATTCAGAGGTAGATGCAATCAGAGGGTTGGCATCTCTAAGGAAGCCTTCATGGATGACTGGGCAGATTGGACCTTAGAGGAAAGATAGTCATTAGAGAAGCAGAGGCGGAAGAAATTGACCTGGAGAATCATCTTGTGTTGGAGAAATGGAACCACATAGGTCTAGAGCAGTGATGGCGAACCTTTTGAGCTCGGCATGTCAGCATTTTGAAAAACACTAACTTAACTCTGGTGTCGTGTCACATATACAAATTTTTTGATATTTGCAACCATAGTAAAACAAAGATGTATATTTTTGATATTTATTTTATATATTTAAGTGCCATTTAACAAAGAAAAATCAACCAAAAAAGAGTTCGTGTGTCACCTCTGACATGCGTGTCAAAGGTTCGCCATCACTGGTCTAGAGGTTGGCATATTTAAAGCATGTTTGGAGAAAATTTACATTATTAGATTTAACCATATAAAATTGTTATTTTTATAGGTAAGAAATGGTCAAGCTTTCTCAGTAAAGAAATACACAAGCCTGGCATTCTGGAAAATAAAGGTGAATATGTGGGTAGGAGCCAGATTATGAAGGAATTGGGAACATCATGGTAAGGGGCTGGTGGTGAGGTATTTCCCTTAAACTTCATCAACAACACAACATTTGAAATGAAAAGAATTATGAAACTTAGAATTTTCTAAGGAAGTGACCTTAGGAAAAACTTATTTTAACTTTCAACCCCTGAATGATCCTTCGATGTCTGCTTTTATCACCCCAGTGGTGATGAATGTACACAAATTCAACTAATTCTCTTTTGAATCAAATCTAATGTTTTTATTGAATTTGAACCAAAGAGTAGTGCTACAGGCAAGGATAAAACTTCAGGCCATCCTTTAAAACAAGACAGCAGATGAAATAGTCCCTTTCTTACTGCTTTTACCCTTGTGGCTTAATTTCAAGCTCCTTACCATCTGGTTGGTCTTGTTTAGACATGCTCCAATTTTGTGAAAGGTTCTCTGAAAGTTCAATATTCAACACAATACAACATACTTTCTGGACATTGTACAACTATTCTTACCCTCCTTCTAGACATATTTTCCAATTAATGCATTATAATTTGCAATTGCCATACAAAGATGAATCATATTGCATTTGCTGTCAGCTAAACCCAAATACATTTCTTGCTGAGACTACAAATAAGCCAGGAAACCCATATTTTATAGTTGGGCAAATGATTTGTGTACCACAGTTAGGATTTTGCATTAAATTCCTGTTAAGTGTCATTAGGTATAGTTAGCCCTTTGTTTCAACCTATTTCATTATTCTTCCTGATCTATTGATATCATTGTAATTAGCTAGTTCTTAATAACAGGAAAGGATCAAAGGGAGGTCAGACATTTTGGCATGTCATTTGGGTAGCTTCACCAGGAAGCTGCAATTTCACACTCCTCAGGGAAACATCGGCCCATTCCCTACAGATCACTGAGGGAAGGGATTAAATAAAAGGGAGATAGATGCATGTGAAAGTTGGGGTCACTAAGGGACTAAAGAAGGTGCTTGTCAATCACGCCTGAGAGCAGAGATCATTGGCCAGAATGGGTGTGACCACTGCAAGTCTGTGAAAATTTGGGAATATGTAACCCCCTAAACAAAAGAATTTGCTCTCTTCTCTCTTAGCTTCTGGAGCTCTCTCATTCCTGCTTCCTTGCATTTGCCTGTTTCCTCCATAGCCATGTGGCCCTGCAGACCCCACATGCAATGAACTGATGGACTGCAGCATGGAGCACAAGCTAAACTAGCCTGATAATATATTGAATTGCTCCAACAGGGAATGACAACTCTGGATACTGGCTCTAATTCCAGCCCTGTTAAAGCCACAGCCTCACTTATATGGTGGGTCTGAGGGAGAGGGGACCTTGGAAACTCAGGGATTTAATTCCATGCAAATAAAAATCACTTATCTTCCCATGCAAGACTCAGAAAATTCTTTTTCTCAGGATTTGGCAATAATTCCACTCCCATGGGCAACAGTTGGAGATGAGGGCCTCTCCCTACTGGTAACACTATTGCTCTTTAATTTTTCATCTGTAGATTTGATCACCATGCAACAAATATCCTTACCAGCTGTTGAATAAGGTGGAACTCTAAAGTATACCATTTTCTGGATCCGCATAAACTACTTAGAAAATAATGTTTATGAAATTCACCTAATATTGCTGCAAGTTGACAAATGTTTCTCATTCTCAGTCTTAAGTATAGCGTGACATATTTGTCAGCTATCTTGCTGAACTAGTGGGAGCCATGGCTTTCAGCATGCTCCATTTCATAAGCTCTATCTCAGCATTATCACACTTTTTCTTAATGGGTGGTTTCTACAATGCCCTTGTAAAATAAAAGCATGGAGGAATATAGTGGCCACATCAGGTTATGCAGTAGGACACTATGAAATCAATTACCTCCTTTATAACTGCCCTACCCCAACACAAATTATATATTAAACCACTGGTGAGAAAACTGTTCATGTAAAGGGCCAGGTAGTCAATATTTTAAACTTTCTAAGCTATATGGTCTCTATAGCAAATACTTCACTTTGCCATTGTAGAGAAAGCAACTATAAATAATTCTAAACAAATATGTGTGGCTGCATTCCAATAGAAGTTTATGAAAACAAGCAGCAAGCTGGATTTGGCCCATGGAAGTCATTTGCTGACCCCTTAATAATATATTTGTATTAATATATTGTCAAGGATCATATGTGTAACATCTGAAAGTATGGGGAAGTCTCTAAAGAATGGGAAGTAAAAATGGGTAACTCAGGGAGGGAATTTGAAAATTAAACTTTTTCCCTGATGCCCTAGCTGGTTTGGCTCAATGGCTAGAATGTCAGCCTGCAGACTGAAGGGTCCTGGGTTCGATCCCCATCAAGGGCACATACCTCAGTTGCAGGCTGCTGGCCCTGGTCAGGTGCATTCAGGAGGCAACTAATCGATATGTCTATCTCACATCAGTGTTTCTCTCTATCTCTCCCTCTCCCTCCCACTCTCTCTAAAAATCAATGGGAAAAAATATATCCTTGGGTGAGGATTAAAAAAAAAATCTTTCCCTGAGGACAGGAGATGGCTACCCACTTTAGGGATTCACCATGGAGCTGAGGGCTTAAGGAGGAGAGGATGGATGGTAGCATCCATCTGTAAGAGAGTATGCCCAGCAACAAATGCAAACTTTATCTATTTTGCACTCTTGCTGAGGTTTGGAACAGATTTCAGTATCAATATTACCCAAATATCACACTCGATTCTCTGGAAGCTTGATGTGAAACAAAAAAGTGTACAGCATGTAACTACCCCCACCTGGAAGTAATTTTTAACTTTGCTGGTGATAATTAGAAGGTCTTGGGCATATATATGTAAAATCATATTTAAAGGTAAAGTAGAAAATTGTGTGCAGTAAACCCTGACCTATGCACTCACAAAGTACAGTTGTGAATAAGGAATATAAACAAGTGGAACTTCCTCCTGGGGGAAGAGTTACCCTATCATACAAGCTGAAATGGGAACTAAAGATTCTGTTGAGAAGTCATTGTTGTTCTCTACACTTGTATGCAGTTTATATGCCATCTTTCTTCAATTATCAAATTCCACAGATTGTAAGATGCACAACTGATTTATTAACAGCTTTAGAGAAAGACAGCAAAGCAAACTAAACAAGAACTCTACCATATTCCACATTTTCCCATCAATTGTAGAATATACCCTGACTTCAGAAATATGAAAAGTGGGAAAATGGCATTGTAAAATGTAAAAAGTCTTTTCTATTTTCATCTTCTCCACTGCCCGCTCCTTGACCCCAAACACAGGCACACCTTGGCTTTAGGGAAAAATAAAACACGCAAAGCCTATCACTCATTCTTCCGGAATAAATGATCTTCACTGCTTTGTTCCAAGTTGTCTATTCTAAGAGGAGAGACAGTCTTATATTTGGATTATTTTTAAATGGATATGACACTATTAAACATTAAAAAATAAACCTTTATTTTATTACAGCTTTCGATTTGTAGAATTACTGAAAAGATAGTACAGAGTTTTCATGTACCTCATGCCCAGTTTTTAAATTTAAAAAAAATTAAAATATATTTTTATTGATTTCGGAGAGGAATGAAGAGGAGGAGAGAGGTAGAAACATCAATGATGAGAGAGAATCATTGATCTGCTGTCCCATGTACGCCCCCTACTGGGGATCAAGCCTGCAACTTGGGCATGTGCAATTTGCCTTTTTCCCCCTTAACTGTGTCCTAATTTCCGTTTTCTGTTCTAGGATCCCATCCAGGAAACCCCATTAAATTTAATAGTCATGTCTCCTTAGGCTCTCTTGGTGATAACAGCTTCTCAGCCTTTTCTTATTTTAGATGACCTTGACACTTTTGCAGATTATTAGTTAGATATCCTGTACTAGTAGACTCTCCCCACACATTTAAATTCCTTTGTCACTTTCTGCGTTTCATTCTGGGATCCCTACACTGCCAAGTAATTTCATAAAATGTGTATCCATTCTTTGTGCTATAAAATTCTGTAGATTTTGACTTATGCTAAACATCGTATCTTAAGATTCAAAATAGTTTCGCCTGCCCTAAAAAATCCCCCCACAGCCCGCCGTGTTCTACATATTCAACCAGTCCTCCTCTGCCACATACTGAGCCCTTGGCAACCACTGACCTGCTTACCATCACTGTAGTTTCGCCTTTTCCAAGGTCTCATGTATTTGTGGAAAAGTGCAGTACGTGACCTATTCAGATCGACTTCTTTCATTTAAGGTTCCTCTATGTCTGCTCAAAGGTTGACAGCTCATTTTTGTCATTACTGAATAATAACTCATTATATGATGTTATAAGTTTGTCTAGTCACCCATTGAAAGAGCTCTTGGTTGTGTTCAGTGTTTGATAATCGTGTATCATGGCCTTCTGGACATTTGTATATTTTTTGTGTGGACGTCAGTTTTCAGCTCACTGAGTACAATTGTTTGATCTATAACTATAGTAAGCTGATGTTTAGCTTTGCACGAAACTGCCAAAATATCTTCGGAAGTGGCCAAACCATTTTGCATTTCCGCCAGCAGTGAATGAGAGTTCCTGTTGCTTTACCTCCTTGCAGCCATTTGGCGTTGTCAGTGTTTGAATTTCTGCCAGTCTTATAAGTGGGCAGTGATATCTCATGCTGTTTTAGTTTGCAATTCCCTAATGATAAATGCTGAGCATCTTTTCATATTTGCTTTATGTATAATTTAAAAATAAATGCAATATATTCTCTGCAACTTCACTTTTTTACCTCACAATAGATCTTAGAAAATTTTACTTGTTAGTTGATGTGAATTTTCCTATTTTATATGACTACCAAATATTTCATAATGTAGATTATCTTATTCTTTGCAATACTTCTATTTGACTCCTTGATTTATCCATCTGTGAAATATTTCACAGACTTGTTAAAAGGATTAAATAAGATTATACAAGTAAAGAGTTTGGAATCAGCACAGAATGCCCAATTATCTACTAGATTCTCTTCCCTTAGTACCAGACTCTGGGTGTTGATAGGAGCAGCAATATAATCCAGCTAAAAACTATGGTACATTTCCCGGCCTTCCTTGCATCTAAAGATAGGCAGGTGACACATTCCTGGTAAATGTGATGTAAACAATAAAATTCACTGAGTATGTGTATTCGTTTTCTAGGGCTGCCATAAAATACCACAGATGGAGTATTTAAACAACAGAAATTTATTTTTCTCACAAGTCTAGAAGCTAGAAGTTTGAGGCCAAGGTGTCAGTAGAAATAATTTCTTCTAAGGACTCTCTCCTGGGCTTGTAGATGACCACCTTCTTCCTGTTTCTTCACATGGTCTTCCCTTTACATGTGTCTGTGTCCTAATCTGTTCTTCCTATAAGGGGAAACAAGTCATTAGTTTGGGGTCCACTATCACGACCTCATTTTAACTTCATTGCCCTTTAAAATTCCCTTTCTCCAAATACAATCACATCCTGAGATACTGGGAGTTAGGAATTCAACATATGAATTGTGGGGTAACACAATGCAGCGCATAACACTATGGTTTTCAGGAAAGCACCTCAGCAAGAGCTTGTATTTTATTTGCATGTTGTATTGTTTGTTCATCTGCCTTGAATGTGTAGATCAAAGGGCTGAAGCTGGAATGGCCATTTTCTGACATAGAAGGAAAGGCTAAGAGAATCTCAGCACATTTCCCCCTGATATACTCACACTGCAAAAACACCAACTAATCTTATCCCCGAACATCTTGATATGTATGTCGGGAGGGGGGTGGGGATAGGTGGGGTGGAATGAGTTAGAACTAATTATTTGAAATTTCTACATATTGCTGAACCCAAGTCTACACTGAGATGTAAGTAGTGTTCAATAAAATTTAATTCCCATCCTGTCCCCCTGTGTGGCTCAGTTGGTTGAGAATTGTCTCATGCTCTGAAAGGTCACTGGTTTGATTCCTGGTCAGGTCACATGCCCAGGTTTTGGGCTCCATACCCGGTCGTGGCTCAGCAGGAGGTAGCCAATTGATGTTTCTCTCTCCCTCTCCTTTCCTCTCTCTCTAAAATCAATTAAAACAATAAAATAAAATTTAATTCCCAATAATTATAGTTAAAAGTTTTTTTTTAAAAAAAAGAAGGAACTTAAATATCCATCAATAGAAGTATTGCAAAAAATAAGATAATCTACATTATGAAATATGTGGCAGTCATATAAAATAGAAAAATTCACATCAACTAACAAGTAAAATTTTTAAGGAAACAAATAGATATTTTCAACATATAAAACAAGTTTATGTAGATCTTATAAAATTTCTCATATATTTATAGCATACCCACAAACACACACAATATTTATCATGAGAGAAATCAGACTTCTCAGTAAATAAAACTAGACAATGTCACTACCAAAACTAGTGGCGTGACCTGGAGATTTTTGTTTATTTGTTTGTTAATCCTCACCTGAGAATATTTTTCCATGGATTTTTAGGGAGAGTGGAAAATAGAGGGAGAGACAGAGAGAAACATCAATGTGAGAGAAACACATCTATTGGTTGCCTCCTGCAAGAGCCCGACCAGGGCCTGGATCTGGGAGGAACCTGCAACCAAAGTACTAGTACAGTACATGCCCTTGACGCTCTATCCACTGAGCCAAACTGGCTAGGGCATGACCTGGAGATTTTATTACTAGAGTTTATACTTACTATTAATTTAAATGTAATGTGTTGACATTTAACTAATAAAATGTCAGGCTGTTTCATATAGTTAAATAAAATGGAGGGTTCTTTCTTTCTTCCTTTTTTTTTTTTTAAGATCATTGGACTAACCTCTTAATATAGACTTGGACTTTGGACTGTGATTCCTCAATGCAAATAGTTCCTCATGACTTTATGTTATGATTTAGCCATAGACAATGTGTTGTGTAAAAGGCTTCATGCCGCATAACAGAAAATAAGCTCTATCAATGCAATAGTGCAGTGAAGGGCAGTATGCACAGCCATTTAACTGTCCAGAATACTTTAAAATTATGCATTGGAACCAGAACATATAAAACGTTCTAATGGATTCCAAATGAAGAATAATGACAGAAATTAATTAAAGCTGGAGAAAGAATAAACACCACTTATTCAAAAAGCATGTACTAAGAATCCAAGAGAACAGATAGGTTACACATTCAGGGTATGTTTGATGAGGTTTCAGGAAGGCACTCTACTTAAAAATTGGTAGCATGTTTTGGTTATGTTTGCAGAAGGACACTCCACTGTGTGTGTTGTTTTTTTTTAAGTCTGACTGGAATTCTAATTTTTGCTATGTCAAAGAGACACTCAAGTGTTTTTAAAAGCATCTTATGAAAAAGATTTCTTTATTTGGCTCTCAATGTAGATCCAATCAACCTAAGTACATTGCATTTCAGGGAAACGAAAGCCGAGAGCCAGTCTCTATTATTTCAAATCTGCTGCATTTACCAAATATGTTTGACGCATTGATATGTTATTTTGGGCATCAATATTTATCAATATGGAATGGAGCTCCCTGTGTACACATGTTATGTTTGTGCATTATTTTAATTACATGAGAAAAGATTAAAAGAGATGATTTACTACCACCAAGTTTTCTCATTTCATAAAAGAGCTTTATGGAGGTCATTTCTTTCTCTGTTTCACTAGTATAGCTTTTCTGAAAATATAGATATAGCTTTTCTGAAGAACAATACTATCCATTGTTAAGAGTAATTCAAGCTTGTTGAAAAGAAATTTATTATTTTTACAACCTTACCACACAAAATTTTATATTACTGTTCCACTATTTGCCGATGATCATATAACATTTTAAAGGAGAGAAGAAAATGAACATGAGACTAATAATTTAAAAAATGTTTTAATTAAACTTGGCTTGCTGATTTGCAGAAGAATGAAGAATTTGGGTAAACAAGAGACTCTTAAGGAACTGCTGTTACTTCCTCTTCTACATTCCCAGAGAATTATCTGTACTCTGGTGCCTTCTAGAACTCATGTACATGACACTAAAATGGTTTGTATACATATCAGTTTCTCTTAAGACTGCTAGGTCCTCAAAGATAGAGACCATTTATTCCTTTTTACATTTTCAGTATACTCAACATGTTGAATGAATGAATAAATACCTTTACATATAAATGAGTATAAACATGATTTTGATAAATTTAAAAAAACACACATTTCTAACTATGATCCACAGTAAAAAATACATTTTACACTGAAATGCAAAATACAAATATTTCTTTCTCTCTAATAAAAATTGACACTTGAAATTTATATAATTTATATAATTTTCACCCCAATAAATGTAATTTGATAAAAGAAAAAAAGATTTGCCATTCAATTCTGATCCTTGCTCCATTCACCACGCTCTGATATTTTCCATTGTAATGCCTTTCATTGTTTTTAAAAAATGACTCATCAATTAACTAAATTGATTTTATAAAGCATAAGAAACTCTGATTTGTGGGATAGGAAAAAAGGTATATGAATCAGTTCATCTCTAATTTAACTTACATACATTAAGCTACCAGAAAACAGATGTATAGATACTGGCCATTTCATAAAATTTTATGGAAATGCTGACAGTACAGAAAAGACATTTAAGTGTGAATTTCTGGAGTTAGCTTCAGGGAAGTGGTTCAACTCCACTTGAACTTAAGCATTTTAGAATTTAGTTGTATAGAGAGAAGCTGAACATTCTAAGGTGCGGCAGATAAAAATAAGAGCAAAAGGAAGAAAGAGTAAATGACTGTAATATACTCCTCTGTATCTATCATTTATCTATTTTTTTAAAAAGATCAATATAGACTCAGCAAGCAATATTTTTCCCTTTGGTGAAAAGGAATATAGACAGGGAACACAAGTAGCCTACTAAAGTGCTATGAGAAAGAGGTGATAAAGATCAGGCATGTTTGGAAACAGCTGAGGGAAAAAAGGTGCCTGTTGCTTAAAAGTCCTAGCAAAATATGGTATTAGCCCTTCGAGTTATGAGCCTGGCAGCAATGACAGAAATAAAAAGATTGGAATGATGGTCTATTTTAGTGGGCTGTTTTCCAGGCTTCCCCACAATCGAGAATTTTGATATCCATGCTTATCTTTGTACATTGGAGTGTTTAATGGTTATTTTTATTCTTTTTTTCCTTTCATTTAAATTTATTGGGGGTGACACTGATTAACAAAATTATGCAGGTTTCAGGTGCATAATTCCACACACATCATCTGTACACTCTATTGTGTGTTCACCACCCCAAGTCAAGACTTTGTCCACCATGTAATGGTTATTTTTAGCTGAATGTTTTTAATCTCTTAGACAGTTGGTAGTTTTGTATGTTCACCTCTGGTATGATATGATATCAAGATGTAATTTTTAGGCCAAGAATGCTTTCTATTTGCATTGCTGGCATTAGGTTAAACTTCAACATCTAGGTGTTCTATTAGCAAACAGACACTTAAAATTAGCTGAACCACATTGCTCTTGACATGGCCTTCCAAATGTCATGATTTATTATTGTTGAGACTCAACGTAAAATCCTGGGTTCAAAAACCCAAACATAACAGCAACCAAAATATAAAATAAAAAGAACAAAATAATTCCCCAAAAACCAACTACATCATGGAAATATTTATAATTTCATATAAAACTTGATAGAAGTTATTTCTTTTTTTTCACAATAATAAAAGTTTGGCCTTGAGCATGATTAAAAAAAAGAAAATGATTCGGTTTCTATTAGATTTCAAAATTTCATCTCCCACTATTTTCTCCTAGTCCAAATCACTAAACTAAGATGATCTAAGAGTTGCCTCTGATAGATACTTTTGTTAAGAACTAAATCCAATAGATATAGGGATTTAACATAAAGCAATGTTTTATTTTAATTTTTAAACACCCAAGTCAGTTCTCTTTGGGCCTATTAATTGAATGTTGTTTTCATGACTAGTCTTATTATTTGGGATCCACCCAGCTGAATAAATCAGAAGTTTTAGAAAGAATATCTTTCTATGACTGATTCACTTCAAGACCATGATTTCATGTGAACTGGAAATATCTATTTTGTTACTGTCTATTTTTTTTTGGCCTGAAGAAATATCATGATGAGTCAATAATCAATGCAATAGAGCAAAATGTTCACATTTACAAAAACATTCTGATTCGTTAGAGTGTGTATGGTATCTCATATACCAGAGAAGAAATGCTCATCTTGCAACTTTAAAATATGTGCAGAAGTTTATAGCATTCAACATATAATACCTCATAATTACAAAACACCTTTCTTGATAGACTATTCCATATGTTCTCATAGTTACTTTGGCATTGGTCCAAAGACACATCACTCTGTCTATGAGGAGAAGTATGACACATAGCAAATTCTTACAAAATCCATTTGAATTGAAGAAAGGAGATCAAAATCTAAGCTAGCTGAATAGTGTGTTAGTGTGTGAGGAAGGCCTCTGCTATTGGTGACCTTCTGCAGGACTGTTGGAAAGAATTATTGCAAACACCCATGCATAGATCTGCAATAGGTTCCCATTGCCGGAATTAATGTTTTAAAATATCCTTATTGAATGTTCTGTTAAGAGTCTTTTTTTTCTTGCTCCCTTCTTCCCCAAGGTCCTAATGGCTCCTAACTTGGATTAGAACCTTCTATGAATGTAAGTGCTAACAATGACAACCTTTAGGAAAAAACTGTGACATTGTCATGGATGATTAAAAAGTTGCAAGAGAAATTTACTTCCTTCAGGTAAAATAAAACTTGGAATTTTGTAAGCATTATTATGCCAGTATTCCCATTTAGAAATATGATCTTATAGATTAGTAAGAACATCTAAAATATTATTCTTCTCAGATGACAAGTCTTCAACTAATTAATCAGAATCTAGTCCCTTTCTCTGGTAGCTCTCTGTGTAAGTTGAAATGATAGAGAGAAGGTAGTGTTAACTATGACACATTCCAAGACCATATCATCATGACAGTGTTTAATTTCAGATAAGAGTCTGAAAAATGAAGTTGAATCATGACAAGTGAAGTAACTCCAAGGCATTTGAAGACACTACTGCTGATTGCTGAAATGTAATTATTATAAAGAGTCAACAGCGAGTCTGCACTAAAATATGATATAGGTCATCTTTCCTTCTTAGTAATGCAAAAGGAGCATAATCAAAATTAACTTTGCTAAGACTCTTTGAGAAAATATTCAAATGAAGATACAACAACAGTGACAAACAAAATAGCAACAGGACAAATCTTAAGAGGATTTTTCCAAGTCATTTGAAATTTGGGATTGAAACCAATAAAGTTAGGCAGAATTGGGGAATCTGGTATTGATAAGTCTACATAAGCCAGAACCCAGTAACACCAACACCCCCCCTTCCTTCCCTTCCCTTCCC
>NW_005366679.1:293521-312225 GCF_000412655.1 Myotis brandtii | reverse complement strand
CGGGGCTTGACAGGGGACCTCAGGCCATGCCCTCCGCCCAGCAGGGCTTGACAGGGGACCTCAAGGTGAACCCCCCACCCCCCCATTGCTGGGCCAGGGGACCTCAGGCTGCTCCCCTCACCCTAGGCCGGGGAACCTCAGGCCATGCCCCCTGGCCTGCGGGGCTTGATGGGGGACCTGAGGCTGCACTCCCCTCCCAGTGGGGCTTGACGAGAGACCTGAGGCTGTGCCCCCTCCCGACACTAGGCCGGGGGACCTGAGGCTGTGCCCGCTGCCTGGCAGTTCTTGACAGGGGACCTCAAGGCATGCACCCTGCCCGGCGGGGCTTGATGGGGGACCTCAGGCCACGTCCCTTACCTGGCGGGGCTTGACGGGGGACCTCAAGGCGTGCTCCCCACCCCGGCCCAGGTGGGGGGAGCTCAGGCTGCACCCCCCCTGTCCTGGCGCTGGGCCAGAGGACCTGAGGCTGTGCCCCCCCACCAGGCAGGGCTTGACAAGGGTGGGACTTTTTTATATTCATGTGTTGGTTGTTTTTATATCATGTCTTTGTTGTTGTTATGTCATCTTGTTATTTTTTATTTATTAATCAATTTATATATTCTTTTCATATACATTTTACTAATTTTCTTTAGTCTCTGACACTTCTATTATAAAGGGCAAATAGCAATATTAAAATATTTCCTCTAATTATTCCCCTTTTAATGTGCATGAATTTCATGCACCGGGCCACTAGTGTTCACTATAAAAAGGATCCTTAAGTCTGAGTTAGCTCATTTCAAAATCCTGTGGGCATATCTCACATGCAGATTGAAAAAGCCATGCGGGTGATCTGGTACATCTGGGAGAGGTACTTCTGCCCTGCAATCCCTAATGTCACTGTTTCTAGGCAGACACTATTTTTTAGAAAATATATTTTTATTGATTTCAGAGAGGAAGGGAGAGGGAGAAAGAGACAGAAACATCAATGATGAGAGAGACTCATTGGTTGGCTGCTTTCTGCAAGCCCCCTACTGGGGATTGAGCTCGCAATCCAAGCATGTGCCCTCAATTGGAATAGAATCTGTGACCCTTCAGTCCAGAGGCCAATGCTCTATTCACTGAGCCAACCGGCTAGAGCTAGGCAACTGCTTCCCTGGTACAGACAAAAGTGGGGTTGCTTTGACTGCAGGAAGAGGGACTGAGCCTCTTCTGGTCTATAGTATAAGGTAGCTCTAAAAGACATATGCAATTTGAAAAAATTAAAATAATTTTTGAGGTCTGACTGGAAATAACCATTCTTTTAAAAAAATAGAATCTGTGACCCTTCAGTCCAGAGGCCAATGCTCTATTCACTGAGCCAACCGGCTAGAGCTGGGCAACTGCTTCCCTGGTACAGACAAAAGTGGGGTTGCTTTGACTGCAGGAAGAGGGACTGAGCCTCTTCTGCTCTATAGTATAAGGTAGCTCTAAAGGACATATGCAATTTGAAAAAATTAAAATCATTTTTGAGGTCTGACTGGAAATAACCATTCTTTAAAAAAAAATTTCTTATTGATTTTAGAGAGAGAGGAAGGGAGAAGGATAGAGATATAGAAACACTGATGGGCTGCCTCCTGCAGGATTGAGCCCGCAACCTGGGCATGTGCCCCTGACAGGGAATAAACCCAGTGACCTTTTGGTTCATGGGTTGAAATTTACCTGTTTTTCATAGAAACACAATAGAAACCTATGCATAAAGGCAGGATTTCGATAGTACAGTTTCCAGTTATAAGCAGGGAATTCTCCAGCAGTCATAAAGTTGAATAAACAAAAGCTGGCTCTTGCAAAAAACCACATGCATTCCAGTTTCTTAAAGTTTCCTGGAAAAATAACGCCTTTGCTTTTTAAAGAACATATAACTACAAAACCCATCGATCTTTTAATACATTTGATATTTACTTCAGTTTCAAGTCAAATGCACATTGAATTACTATAAAATAACAGATAGATATAATTATGAAAAATATTGTTATTCTGAAATCAGTGCTATACAAAGAAGTTGAGATATTAAAACCACAGATTGCTTAAAATTTCCCCCACAGGCATTAGTTCTTATGAAAGGGATACACAGCACTACTAAAATTCAAAAATATTTCATAATTCTTTAGAAAACAACTTAAATAGTCCCATATTTGCAGATTTCTAATACTCATAATTCATTAGTAAATTTAGAGCATATGATAGATACCCTTGAGCTCTAAAATGCTGTAGTCAATAATAAAATCCTATTTTCCATGATTATAAAATTGAAGAATCTCATAATTTTATAAATTCACAGGTGGCACTTTTGACATAGTTACATATGTCAGTTTATTTTTGATAAGTTTTAGCTAATCGACTACATACCTAGTGTTTTAATATTTTCATACTTACTAACATTTTTTCTAGATAATTATTTTTCAGTCAGTCAGTTTGTGCTTTGCACTCCTAACTAGCTCAATACAGCTTCCGACAAAGCTAGGAGACTGTCAGCAGTCAACCCTGCTGTGGATTGTGTCAGAAAAAGGACTCGGGCAACTCACCTAGAGACACTCGGTTCAGTTTTCCACATCCATAAACATCGGTCTCAGAGCAGACACTCTTCCATTTATTTAGCAGACATCATCAAGATAAATAAGACAATTACAGCAGCCTGAACGTAGGGGAATAAATATACAAACCTGTGGCAGAACTATTCTCGTTATGAGGATGATGATGAACAATGATCATATTCAAAAGCTGAATAATTAATGCAAACTCTTCAAGACCATTTTTTATATTGCATGCACAGAGACACTTGGGAAGGAGGGAGGAATCAGAAGCTTGGCAGTTGGGAAAGTCTGAGAGGCAGAATCCTGCCAGAGGCACTGCAGGGTGTGGTCACTTGCAACACTGCCGTCTGGCAACACCCATGCAGAGTGGGTCACAGATTTGTGTCTTTCCCACCAGCCTGTGCTGAATAAGTCTCCCTTCTTCCTTAGAACCATGCTGTTCCCTCTCAATTATGGCAGGAGCAAAGCCCAGAGGCCTAACAGGACAAGCAACTCTTTTTTTCTCTTATCCTAGAAAATGTCCCTGGTGTTAGGAACTGAATGTTAAAATGGAACTCTCCTGTATCACCTTTACCTACAGGGCTAAAACGTGCAGACTCCGGCTTCATTATTAGTCAGAGGCCAAATATGACAGACACTGGGTGGCCCCTAAAACAAGGCTTTGTTTCTGCATTACGATGAGCATTAGGCCTTCTACTCTTTGCACCATTAAAGTTAGACACATCCTCCTTTAATGTAAAATTGTCATTTAAAAGTCAGTGTTAGAACCTCTCTGTTTCCTTCCCCACATAGACTCTCAGGCCCATTACTTTGACTGACAAGGAGTCTCCCCTGATGCCCCCTTCCTGACCAGACTTCTCTCCTGATTATTTTCTCCTTCAAGGGCTCTGTACCTACCCTTGGTAACACATCTCAGCTAAAACTTTTCATTTACCTTCAAGATTATTTGATTAGCCTTGCTCCCTGGACTTTAAGTTATAACTGATCAGGAACAATGTTTATATTTTACCAGGCTGTCATATTTAGCATCCTATATAATAAAAGGCTAATATGCAAATCCACCAAATGGGGGAACGACTGGTTGCTATGACATGCACTGACCACCAGGGGGCAGATGCTCAGCACAGGAGCTGCCACTCAGCCAGGGGGAGCGTCACTCAGCTAGAAGCCCTGAGCTGGGCTCATGGCTGGTGAATGCAGCGGCAGTGGCAGGAGCCTCTCCTGCCTCCATGGCAGCACGAAGAATGTCCGACTGATGGCTTAGGCCCGCTCTCTGAGCACTTAGGACATCCCCCGAGGGCTCCCAAACTGCAAGAGGGTGCAGGCTGGGTTGAGGGATTCCCCCCTCCCCCAGAGTGCAAGAATTTTGTACATCGGGCCTCTAGTACATACATAAAAAAATAAAATTAAATAAAGTAAAAAAGATGACAGGATACTCAATTATATTTGAATTTCAGGTAAACAGTATTTATTTTCATTTATGTCACAAAACGAGTAAGTCACACAGGGTATTTTCTTTTTAATATATTTTTATTGATTTCAGAGAGGAAAGAAGAGTGAGAGAGAGAGACAGAAACATAAATGATGAGAATCATTGATCTGCTGCCTCCTGCACACCTCACACTGTAACCCAGGCATGTGCCCTGACCAGAATGGACCTACTGGTTCATAGGTCGATACTCAGCCATTGAATCATGCTGGCCGGGCCACACCAGGTATTTTCCTCTTAGAGTACATTTTCTGTTATGCGGCGTAGTTATACAATGACTTCACTCTATTTAGAGGAATTTACCTGGCTTAAAAAACCTAAAATGTAGGGCATGGATTTTCCTCTTTCTAGAATGTTTTCCACCACACCTTCACTAGATTTATTAGTGTTCATCCTTCAGTCCTCAGCTTAATTCTCATTTTCCAAAGGAAGTTTTTCCTGATTGTAAGACTCCTATACTGGTAGGATTCCGCAGCTATCCTTTACAAAACTTATAAGTTATGATAATTTACTTCTGACTTCTTCCTAGACTGTAAGCTCTGGGACAATGGAATTATTTGTTCTATTCACATTTACTGCATGGTTACTATAAGCCAGGTACTATGAGGCACAGTTATCATTTCACTTAATCTATACAATTTAGAGTCAGATATCATCATCATTTCTCCATTTATAAAAAAGGAACTTTTAATGGAGTCATAAATTGATATAGAAAGTAACATGTAGAAGAGCCAGAATTGGATTCCATGAAATTTTACTCTAGGTTCTATATTTTAAAACTATCATATTATAGGGAGGTAATCAACCAAGGACCTTGCATGCATATATGCATAACCCATGGACACAAACAATGGGGTGTTGAGGGCCTGGAGCGGGAGCAGGGATGGGCTGGAGGGGTTCAATGGGGGAAAAATTGGACATACGTAATATTTTCAACAATAAAGAATTAAAAAATAATAAACTACCCTATTATAGGAGACTAGTGGCCCAGTGCATGAAATTCGTGCAGGGGGGGGGGGTGGGTTCCCTCAGCCCAGCCTGCACCCTCTCCAATCAGGGACTCCTTGGGGGATGTCTGACTGTGGGATCGGGCCTAAACCAGCAGTTGAACATCCCTCTTGCAATCTGGGACCATTGGCTACTAACCATTCACCTGCCTGCCTTCCTGATCACCCCTAACTGCCTCTGCCTGCTGGCCTGATTGCCCCTAACCTCTCTGCCTGCCTGCCTGATCATCCCTAACTGCCTCTGCCTGCTGGCCTGATCTCGCCCCCAACTGCCCTCCCCTGCTGGCCTGATCTTCCCCCAACTGCCCTCCCCTGCCGGCCTGATCTCACCCCACAACTGCCCTCCCCTGCTGGCTAATTTGGTTCTGATTGGTCAGTTTCTATGCCAGTCAGCGTCTCCAGGCCTATCTCTGGTCCTGATCAGAGAGGGGGGCTGATCAGCAGCCCCCGCGAAGGCCCAGAGAGAAACAGAGACTCGGCTGCTGTTGAAGCCCAGAGAGAAAGAGAGAGGCAACAGCTGAACAACAGCTGCCACGGAGACTGCAGATCGGACCGTGGTGATCAGAGAGGCAGATCAGACCCTGCCTCTCTCTCCAGGCCTCTCTCTGGGCCTGATCTGCAGCCCCTTCGGCAGTCAGTGCTGGGTCCCCACAGCAACACAAGAGAAACAGAGACTCGGCTGCTGTTGAAGCCCAGAGAGAAAGAGAGAGGCAACAGCTGAACAACAGCTGCCACGGAGACTGCAGATCGGACCGTGGTGATCAGAGAGGCAGATCAGACCCTGCCTCTCTCTCCAGGCCTCTCTCTGGGCCTGATCTGCAGCCCCTTCGGCAGTCAGTGCTGGGTCCCCACAGAAACCCAGCACTGACTGCAGGACTGATTTCTGGTGTTCAGTGGAGCCTTCGGTTGGTCGTTACGGACCCTGGGTTTTTATATATTAAGATGCTCAATGATAATTGTTAAATAAGCAAACAAAACTTTAAAAAGTAAGTGCTTGATAGAATACTAAAATATTACCACATGCAAAATTATAGATGATAATCTCTCATACCAATGTTCTATATTCTTTTTTATAAACAAGAATATACTCTGGAATCTTACTGAGCTGTAGAGTTACCAGTGAGGGAAACTTATTCCCAGTAAAAGTATCAGGAATACATCATGTTGCAGCATACGAAATTGCTATTTTAAAGCAACACACACACACACACACACACAAACAAACACACAAAACTTCAGTATCAGTTATTTTATATAGTTCCACCCAATAAAAAACATTTATTGGGTTAATAGGAATCCAAATATCTTTTCCCCCTAAATTCAATTAACATCGGAGGCAGGGTTGGGTCTCTATAACAAGAGGACAGGTTTATATCAATAGGAAACTTATTGCCAGGTTAAAACACAGAGAAAACCCACCCAGAGGAATTTCACAGACAGAGTATCTGAAAGGAAACCACTTCCCTTTGCTCCTCTGAGCTTGTGGAGCTAACTGACATCTTGTAATTGGATATGGTTGTCCACTCAGAACTCTGGTGCTTTTATCGACTTCAGTGTTTTTGAGGAAATTTTAGCAGAGGATCCTTAAGCCTGGATCTGCCCCTCCTCCCTGTAGGTATTGACCAGTGATGAAAAATAGTAAACCAACAAAAAACAGCAATAACAAGAAACCCAAAGTTAGCAGCCACCTTACATTTTTAAACAATCAAACTCATCTCAAAGAGCTATTATTTGTAAATGTCAGCAGTACACACCTTTGACTCAAAAGGAAAACAAAACAAAAACTAAGAGGCTAATCTTTATTACACAAACATTCCACTTAAATTCAAAAGTTAAGGTTTCGTTTGAGTTCACACCAGATTCTTTGTTGAAGTCGTGTTAGATCAAAACCAAACCAAACCAGAGCGGAGCATATTTTTATTATTTCCTTTGAAATTGTAGCTGACTTCAAAGTTTTCAGCACCTCACCTTTTGTGAGAACCCGAGTTCTAACATTGTTGGCTGGCAGGACCTCTCAGATGGAGATCCTGGAAACTGAAATGGACTTGGTCATCTGTGAGCACATTCTTATTTTCTGTGTTTTGTAAAATGCTATGAAGTTTTATTCGAATCCTGAAGGTACTTTTAGAGGAAATAAGGCAATTGATATTTCCTTCCTGGCTTTCAAATAATTGATATGACCAGAGAGGGTAGTCAAGTGTCAGAAGGCCTTTCTCCTCCTGATGCTCTTCTGCAAATGCTTCAGAAGTGAACAAATTTGTTCACAGCTTATGCTTAGGGGTTGTATGACATCCTTCCTCCTCTTAAATTGCCTGGACAGAGCATTGATTTGGGAGTGAGATTGATTAGCCTGACTCCATCGGTAATATTAGCTATTCAAAACAGTATTGTGAGGATGAAATAAAAGTGCTCTGTCAATGTTAATCGCAAGGTTTTGGTGCCCACATTAGACATTCATTCAAGAAGTGTTTGTTCTCTTCCTCTTCTCTTTCCCTCGGTGGGTTTTGCCCTCCCTAATGGTCCACTGAAGGTGCTGATTGACTGCTGTGTGGAGTCCTCATTGTTTCCTCGCTCACTTCTTACATCTAGGATTCTGCTTTCGGTTTGTTCCCAGAGGTATGACAAAAGTCCCTGGTCTTTCCTTAGTTTTCTGTTCCATGGACAATCTCCAGAAATCTTCAAGTTTAGCTTTAATTCTTGATTTCAAGTGGCACCATTCTTTTGCTGTTGTTGTTGTTAGTCCTCACCTGAGGATATTATTTTTCCATTGACTTTTAGAGAGAGTGTAAAAGAGGGGGAGAGAAACAGAGAGAGAAAAACACCGATTTGAGAGAGACGCATGCATTGGCTGCCTCCCACACATGCCCCAACCAGGGCTGGGGATGGAGCCTGCAATTGAGGTAAGTGCCCTTGATCAGAATCAAACCTAAGACCCTTCAGTCTGTGGGCCGATGCTCCATCCACTGAGCCTAACTGGCTAATGCTCAAGTGGCACCATTCTTAACCATTGACACAACCTGTTGGCTCTTAGGGTTTCTTTAAAAACTAGCTGCCTTGCCCTAACCGGTTTGGCTCAGTGGATAGAGCGTCAGCCTGCAGACTCAAGGGTCCCAGGTTCGATTCCGGTCAAGGGCATGTACCTTGGTTGTGGGCACATCCCCAGTAGGGAGTGTGCAGGAGGCAGCTGATCGATGTTTCTAACTCTCTATCCCTCTCCCTTCCTCTCTGTGAAAAATCAATAAAATACATTTAAAAATAAAAAAATAAAAACTAGCTGCCTAGGCCTTGATTTTCTTCTATTTTGCCAAGAAACTCCATTAATTTTATTTATAGCTGAGCTTTCTATGAAATGTGACAATTACCCACGAGAATGTGGTAGTTAACCCAAGAAAATAGGCTTGTAAAATACTATTGAAATTTACCTTAGACTCTTCATGAAGCAAGCCCAGTGCTCAGCCTCACAGTAAGCTTGATTTTAGGACACAGATTAGAGGAGACTACTCTGGTTCTCCCTCTGGTGCGCACCTTTATATGTCCAAGAAATAGCCTCAAATTTTCTTGGTTGTCTAGTGATTAAATATTTATACAGCACCTACTATGGTCAAGCTCAGCGACAAGCATTGAAGATTGAACAATGAACAGCTTATGGTTTGGATTTAATAAGTTTATTATTTTATTCTGATAATAAAATAACAAATAATTCTTACTATGCAACAATAGTAAGAATTGTTACATATGTAACTACGTGATAAGCATTATTCTAATTACTATGCATAATAACTCTTGTACTATATAATATGGAGTTGATAGGTACTATAATTATCTCCATTTCACAGATGAGGAAACTGAAATACAGAGAGGGAGGCTGAGCAATTTATCTTAGGTCACACCGCTGGCATGTGGCAGAACCAGGATTTGAATCTTGGCTACTAAACACTGCTAATGTCCCGCCACAGAGTTCCTTGGCCTACTTCTGAGTCCATCTGATGTGGAAGTACTAGGTTTCCATCATGCTTACAGCTTGCTACCACAAGAGCTTGGGCTTCTATATTGTCAGCCTGAGAGCTTTCTCTGATTATTGTGTGAGGGCTTGCTCACCTCTCCCAGGGAAGGCCAGAGGTGACAGCTCCTTGATGCCTCCAGAGGAACTCTGTGGGGAAGGGGTATGATGGATAAACATCCTGGTCCCTCATTTTTTTGTGGCATGGGGGAGAAATCCCCTACAGAGTTCCTCAGAGGGTCACGAATGGGATGGTGTTCCTGCTGCTCTCAGAGATAACCTGCTCATTGGCACACTTTTTAAGAGTTCCTCAGAGGGTCACGAATGGGATGGTGTTCCTCAGAGATAACCTGCTCATTGGCACACTTTTTTAAAAAAATGATTTTAAAATTTATTTTTAGACAAAGAGGAAGGGAGAGGGAGGGAGAGAGAGAGATAACATCAATATGAGAGCCAGACATCAATGGGCTGCCTTCTGCATGTCCCCTACCTGGGATTGAGCCTGCAACCCAGGCATGTGCCCTGATTGGAAATCAAATGGTCAACCTTTCGGTGCATGGGACGATGCCCAACCAACTGAGCCACACTGGCTGGGGCACACTGGCACACTTTTATCTCTCTTTTCTTTCCCCACTCCTTCACTTGTGCTTCCTGGGATGACCTCCCGACAAATGTACCTACTCTCAAGTCTTTACCTCAATATTTGTTTCTGAATCAACCCAAACTAGGGCTGCTAGTGCTCTTCACATAATCTATTTGCCCCTCTACAGTCTTTACTTCCTTTATCCTTTTGGTCTCTGCTCAAAAAAGCCTGCCCTATCCATGTGTTGTATTGTGATTTGTAATAAGAAATAGATATTTGTTCTCAACCTTGTTCCTGGCATAGAGCTGTTAAAACCCAGGTGCTCTCTTGCGGGTGATGGCCTCAGAGGGGTCAGAGAAAGAGGACGACTCTGGCATTTCAAAGGAATGCTCACCTAGATGCACAAGAACAATGCACTTGCTTAAGGCAAAGATAAACCTTTTACTAAAGAAGCTACATGCCTGGGGCATGTCTACCCAGTATAACCAGCCCAGTTAGCAATTTATGATCATATCACCCTCTGAGGTGACTTCATAGAACTCTTTTTTCATCCATACTAGCAAATTAATCTGACCCAGGGAAGAGGTCATAGGAACCTCTGATTTATGGCCAGTCAGTCAGAAGTACAGATGACACCTGGCTCACAACTGGCTCTGAAGGGAGGTGGGGGGCAGTCTTAACCTGTGGAGCCTAGTGCTACCGCTGGATAAATAATATCAGAATGAACTACAGGACAGCCAGCTGGTGTCCTGGAGAATTGCTTGGTGGTATGAGGGAACCAACATTTAGCTTGTAAACCAGTCTTTGTATATGAATGGATACATAACAATTTATAACATTCTAGTCTTTGTTATTTTTCAAGCAAAAACAGATACTGGTAAGTTCTACAGCTATCACTAACTATATTATAGCTCCTGGCAATTGAGTGGACACAAATGCAAATGAGGGAAGGACACCATTTGTTTTCTGAAGCTGCTTTAACAAATCACCACAAGTTTGATATCTTAAAACCACAGAAGTTTAACCTGTCCCAGTTCTGGATTCCAGAAGTCTGAAATCTCTAGGGCTGTCCTCCCTCTGGGCTCCAGGGCATAACTTGTTTCTTTCCGCTTCCAGCCTCTATTGGCTGTCCTGGCATTCCTGGGCTTGTGGCCACATCTCTGCAATCTCTCACTCTGACTTCAGGTTACATTCTCCCCTCTGGGTCTGCATCTTCACCTGTCTGTTTCAAACATCCCTCTGCCTTTTGCTTAACAGGAAACTTGTCCTTGGATTTAGGGCCTGCCCAGATAATTCAAGATTATCTCCTAATTTCAAGATCCTTAATTTAATCACACAGGAAAGGCCCTTTCCAAATTAGGTGACATTCACAGTTTCCTGGGATTATGTAAATAGCTTTTTTGATTGAGAGCATTCATTTTCAGCCTCCCACAGTCCATCCTCTGGCCCCAAAGGTTCACATCCATCCCACATAGCCATTTGCCTACTCCCAACAACCCCAAAGTCTCAACCTGTTCCAACATCAGCTCAAATCCCAAATATCATTTAAATCTTGTCATTAAAGCAATGGGTTTTTAAGGTGGAAGCTGAGATCAGTTATTCAAAATCTTCTCTAATGTAACCATTTAGTGCAATAAAGTTCTAAGTACTCAATGAGGGAGATTCTACTAATTTGAAATAGTTCATTTTCATTCAGCTCAAAATGCTTTTTAATTGTTTGACTCTATTTCAACCCATGAGTGGTTTATAGGTGTTTTACTTGGTTTTCAAGTTTGTGAAGAAATTCTAGAGATCTTTCTGTTACTGGCTTCTAATTTAACTCTGTTGTTGTTGTATTGAAATATAACACATCCTATTAAATTTGAGAGAAGTATCTCTTCTATTGTGACAAAAAAAAAAAGCCATGGGACTTTTGCCTCCCAACTCTTTAGGTGTGTTTATATATACTTTAAGCTGCACTTTTAAGACTTAGATTAATCTGTGTTAATTTCCTTAAATTACTATTTTTGATTAGTACTGAGTATCATGTTCTATGTATAAGGCATCTTTTTTAAAAATATATTTTATTGATTTCTTACAGAGAGGAAGGGAGAGGGATAGAGAGTCAGAAACATTGATGAGAGAGAAACATCAATCAGCTGCCTCCTACACACTCCCCACTGGGCATGTGCCCGCAACCAAGGTACATGCCCTTGACCGGAATCGAACCTGGGACCTTTGAGTCCACAGGCTGATGCTCTATCCACTGAGCGAAATCGGTCAGGGCTATGTGTAAGGCATCTTGCTTAGTATTGTGGGTGAAACCAGGTGAATTATTCACAACTTCTGCTCTGCAACTACTCACATTAGTGAGGGAGACAGACCAGTTAAAAAGTTCTAATATATATCAGAAAAGGAAAAAAAATGTTTTATGGGGATACACTATATGATAGAAATATGCAGGAATACAAGATAAGATAGAGAGCTCTCAGTATTGTCTACTACTTTCATAGCTGAGATGAGATTTGAACTGGGCCCACATGAACAAAAAGGCTTCCAATGATAACTGTTAAGGAAGGGCAGTAAGGATGACTTCAGCAAAGACATGGAAACAGACATTGTTTAGAGAAACAATGATTAACCTGCTGTGTTTTCAACATGTGTTTTACAGAAAAATACTGTAAGATGAACATTTCTATGGAAAGTTGTAAATGTCTGGCTGTCAAGTTTTGACACTATAAGAAAGGGACACTATGGAACAGTATTAAGCACAGATGTGTTCTTTTCTTTTACTTTTCTCCACAGAATTTATAAATGAAATAATGGTATACATTTAAATGTGTCTGCTAAGATGATTTTCTCTTTTTAATGTTCCTGCATATAATCCTTTATATTGTTTTGCTCTGCCTCAAGAAAGATTAGCACTGCTACTTCCGAGAATAAAACAACAAAAGAGTGTGAGAGAGAAAAACATTGGTACTAAGTTTTGAATTGCAAAACTGTATTTTTGTGTTCCTAGCAAGACAATAGCCTTAAACTTTTAGGGTTGTTGCAATATAAAAAGAATTTCCAAATTTCTACAGCTCCTGCTGAGGGATCTAGAGCCAAGGGTCAGAATGGATCTTCGTACTCCTTCCCCAGTGTGGGATGCATTCTGTTTGAGGCTAAGTTCCCTGGGAAGAAGCAAGATGTGATGCAGGAAGGGAGGTAGAAAGTCCAAATTTCCTGCTTTATCAGACTGTGGAAAGAGTTGACAATAGCTGATCAGAAGACAAAAGAGCCTTTATTGCAGAGACACTTTCCTGAAAACACTGTGGCCTGAGCTCGCTTCTCTGCTATCTCCACCTAACTCAGTTCTTGGATATATATATAACATATGATACCATTGTAATTAGCTAGTTATTAATAATAGGAAAGGAGCAAAGGGAAGGCCAAACATTATAGGCACGTCATTTGGGCAGTTTCACCAGGAAACTGCAACTTTGCACTTCCCAGAGAACTACCAGCCTATTCCCTGTAAACACTGGGGAAGGGGAACTGTATAAAGGGAAGGTAGACGCATGTCCAGTAAAGTTGATGTGACATAGGGAAGGTACTTGCCTGTCGGTCAAACCTGGGGACAGAGATGGTTGGCCAGAAAGAGCAGGGCCACTACAAACCCACAAAAATTTGGGACTACATAATCTCCTAAACAAAGGAGTTTTCTCTCTCTTGGCATGCCTGGCTTGTGACTCTTGGCTTCCTTGCATTTGCCCTATGGTCCAAGGCCATGCCAACCCCACACGCAATGGACTAATGGACCGCCATGGGAAACACAAGCGAAGCTGGCCTAATGCTGAACTGCACCCGGCTCCAACATGGAAAAGAAACTGTGGACACTGGCTCTGATTTTAGTTCTACCAAAGCCCCAGCTACTTTTTTCTATGAAAGAAACTGTGGACACTGGCTCTGATTTTAGTTCTACCGAAGCCCCAGCTACTTTTTTCTATGACTAGACGGAGGGAAGTGGGACTTCAGAAACCCGTCCAGTTTAAGAACCCATTGTGGCCCTGGAGTCAAAAAGTTTGCCCACCCCTGGACTAGACGGAGGAAAGTGGGACTTCAGAAACCAAGGCGTGTCATTCCACAGAAATAAAGCTTTCTACTATATCAAAACCTCTGTATGAGTCTCAGAAAATTCCTTTTCTTGGGATATCACAAGAAATCCACCCCCACTAGCACCCAGGGGAGATGAGGCTCTCTCCCCTCCGAGAACACATACCACATCCATGTTACCTAGCTTTTTTCTAATACAAACATGCTCTTTCCTTATATTTCATTATTTCAGAAGAAAATATATTTTGTTTTTCTCACAGAAACAGAAGGTAAAAAGAGGTTTTAATGTGCTCTTCATATTCTTATTAATAATAGTCATATGTCTTTCTCTCGTTGCTGGGGTCCTACGTACACGACACCGATAATAAAAACGATACACTTTATTCGCTAATGCTAGTAAGAAGAACTTCCTTTAAAAGTAAAAAGATCTCCGTCTCATCTTTGGTTTTGTAACCACTTTTGGAATGCCCCTCTGCTGCATTCTTTTAAAGCAGCCTAATTTATGGCTTCAAAGGATCATCACTTCAGTATGAAGTTAATTCATTTAAACACAGAGGAGCTTCTGCTTCTCTCTGAGATTGACATTGCATCCAAAGATGGTATGAAGTAGAGTTACTCCCTTAGAATAAAATGATAAGAGTTATTGCTGTTGGCCTCTCTCTGACTGTTCCAGTAAACAAATATGTTGGCCTTTTAAAACGATGACTAAAAAGCTCGCCATCTGAAAGCTAGGAAAGGAATGAGCTTATCACAAAAATGGATTTCACCAGAAGCTGAGGAGAGCCAGAGAAAAATAAACTCTGTTATTTATTTGTTTGGAACTTACATTTTACTTCCATTTGCCTATGAAAAAATTGGAGGTGAGGCATATAGTCCAGTCAGACTGGCCCATTTCTATCATCTCTCTACTTTTATTGCTTCCAGACGTTTCCTGCTTTGATCCCTTCAATGCCCAACTCAGAGATAAATCTTCTGAAAATACCATTCTCATCATGCTGCTTTTCCTGATTAAGGACCTGCAGGGTCTCCAATGGCCTACGGCATCCAGACTCTAATTCTCTGCCTGTAATTCAAGGTTCTTTGTAATTCAATCGCAATTTATCTATCCAACATCATCACCTATTATTCTAGCACATGTGACCCATAAAATATTTCTGTCATACAGACTCAATAGTTTAACGCCGAGGATCTGACATTTATCCATGTCTCTAGGATCATCTAAAATCACCTCTCCTGAAAACTCCCTTAACTATTAGAACCCATATTACTAGTACCTGCATTAAATATCAAATCAATATTGTTGCTTAGAAAATATCACGCTCTATGATGGAAACTTTGAGGCTCATAAAGATAATAATAATCTTCCAGTCTATTACTAAGTTTAATGGGACCCATAGAAAGTCCTATGAAAGTGAAGGAGAGAAAAGAGTAGTGCACAGTGTGTGTGTGTGTGTGTTGGGGTGTGTGCTCAGTGTGTGTGTGTGTGTGTGTGTGTGTGTGTGTTGCGGTGTGTGCTCAGAGAAGGTTTCCAGGATGAGTTAACATTTAAATTGTGTTAGAGGAAGAGTCAACTAATCCAAAAGGCACAGTAAACAATGCCTAGGACCCATGATACTTTTAGGGGCTCTCAAATAAAAATATTTTAATATTAATTTCTTTAAAAATCAGAAAAAAAATTGAATGTAATAATTATGGCTATATGATAATGACCTTGACTTGGATATATTTGTCTTTATACCAACACAATAGTTTTTAATATTTTTATAGCAGAAGGAGCCCCTGAAGACAAAGTGACTTGAGATCACAAAAGTCATACTGTCACCCTGCCTGGAAGAATGGATATCATATTAATGGGTAGAGATAGAAAGAGGAAGCAATATGAGTAAAGTTCTTGTTGTGGGAAAATACAGGTGTGTTTGGGAAATTCCTGGAGAAAGAGAGCATTGATTAAACATGGCAAAGAGAAGTAAGTTTAAAGATGGTGGAATGGAATCAATCATACTTTGGAGGCATCATTGGTGGCAATTTTATAGAGATTTGAACTTGTTGATCTGTCTATTAAGGGCTGTTGAACAGGGAAGTGGCATGATAACAGTTTTCTGTATTCAGTGCATTCACTCAGCAAATATTTATTATGTACCTATGATGTGCTAGATATTGTGTGTACTATGTACTAGGCATATGATAGTAGAAGAGGGAGTCCCTGTCATTATGGAGCTAACATTCCAATGGGTTCAGCAGGCAATAAACATAGAAATTATCCAATAAATGATAGTTTCCAAAAGTAATATGTGCTCTGAAGACAGTAAAGGAGGATAATAAATAGACTAAATGTAGAGTTGTAAGTGTAGAGTAAATTGTAATTGAGAGGGTCAGCATTCCAAGCAGGACGAACATAGCAGAGGGAAGAGCAAGTTCCAAGAGCTGGCAAGGGGACAAGTGTGAAATGAGACTGGTGTGACTAAAATGAGTGAATAAGGGAACGAGTACATGCAATGAAGTTGGGGAGGAAGTTTACATTTTTGCTCTTAATTATATAACATCTGAATTCCTTACCCTTGTTAATATTTTTTCTTTTAAAATCTTTTCAATTCATACTGACTTGTTTCTTTTTAATTTATATGTGCAAAGCATTTTTGGAACAAGTGGTGGGCTTAAAATTCTCTTCTAGCCTGTCCAACATCTATCAGTGAGTTGGGATTATGAAAGACATTTCATAAACAGTTATATGACTCATTTTTAAGACGGCAGATATATTCAAATACCATATGAAATTCCACTAAAAGAAGCCAAAAATTCAGTTTGGGCTCAGATACCATAACTTGTCATTTAGTTTAACATAGTCACAAGAATATCTAAAATAAAATAAGAAGTATCATAAAATAGTGTAGGCCTGCTTCTTCAATAAGTTTGTTTAGCTCTATTCCAAGAGTGCATCATGGTTCATGATTCAGTTGGAATTTTACTCATTATCATGATAGACCAGGAAAAATGCTATCTAGGAGCAATGCTTAGACATTATCTTTAGAAGTTCAAGCATAAATGCATATACTTTCCCCCAGTGTTTCTAAATAAATTTAAAGAAATTAACTGAAGCAAAATTTTAATTTAAGAGAAAGATTCTATTAATTGATATAAGTTTTGGAAGCTTCCAGAAATGGTATTCAGATTAATCATCAGTCTATATTTATGGACTTATTAAGAGAACCATCACAATAGTATATAAGTATAAAAAAAGAATACAGCAAATCTGATAGATTTTAGTATGTTCGGTAATGTTTATAATATTCTATATATATTAAAGCCTAAGCGATCATTACGACCGGAATGACTGGAGCAACTGGAACACCTGGACGACCAGCCGGTAGCTACTAGCTATGACCCAGATCTTGCTGCTGAGGCCCTGACAGCCCCGAATCTGGTTTACCCGCACCCTGGACCCAGACAGGAGGGAGGAGGGAGCCCGATTCCTCATGGAATCGGCCATTGGTTAGCTTGCTGTTGGGGCCACCCTCCACAGTCCTTCCCCCCAGCCAGCCACCCCACCCCGCATTGGCCCCGATCGCCGATCAGGCCAAGGGACCCCACCAGTGCATGAATTCGTGCACCAGGCCTCTACTCTTTATATGAAACAATTACTAAGGACTGCAGCATTATATATATTTATCACAACTATTGATTCTAACTGTTACTACATTTTGGGGGGTTATTATAATCTTACATTTTATTTTAATACTTGTTAATAGAGTTAATCTGATCCCATTTGTAAGTAAAATATTGATTATATGGAGTTTATGATAAGCTTGACTTTTGAGTGATAAATTTTAATAATCTTATATTTAGGTAACACTTAACCTTCAAAGGACTAGACAAATACAAAGTTATCACTCAATTAGTCTGTCCTTAAATAAAAACTGATAACTTCCATGTTGCAGGAGATCAAAGTGAGTTAAGCAGACTTAATCTTCTGATTTTGTGTAAATTTCACCACTTTCCAATGAAATATTAACTTGTAATTTAGAAGAATGGAGATTTTAAAATGAAAATAGAGCTATGACTTTTGAAGGTGGAGTGATTTATTATTTCTTTCCTCTTATCCTTAAATCATTACTCCCACATTAAAACCCAGAGAATGTTTATATTAGATCTTCATTTATAATTAAGTTTTGTAGACCTAATTTGGGAATTCTATTATGTAAATATTTGTAGCACATTCAATTTATTAAAGTATTTTTCAAATATGATTATCATAGAGAACAAACTTAGGACTATTTTGTGTTAAGACAGAATTCTATATGGAAAATTACTTTTTAAATTTTGCCCACTTGGGGCTTATGTGTGACCTTCTAGTTCAGGAATTTATATTAAAATATATATATTCCCATGTAATCTGATAATATACACACCTAGAGTTTTCATGGAAGGCTCTGGATTCTTTAAAGACAAAAATGTGGCTTAGAATTACTGCACCACATATTTTAGGAAGAACATTGAATTTTTAATCAACTCTAAAATCTATACAATAAGATTAGATATAAAATTCCAATTTCTCCACACTGAGGATTAAGGGACTATCAGGCGACCACCTAAATCATGGAGGTGGGGCCCTCATGATATAGGAGTAGTACTTTATAAGAACAAGAAAAGAGGTGATTACTCTATCATGTGAGGACACAGTGAGCAGGTGACCAGGCATCTACCAACCAGCAAGATTATCTTCACTAGGAACCAAGTGGTCTGATACCTTGATCTTGGACATCTTAGCCTCTAGAACTCTGAGAAATAAGTGCCTGTTGTTTAAGCCACCTAGTCTAGAGTATGTTGCTATAGTAGCCCAGACTAAACCCTCCTCACCCAATCAGGCTTGAATCTTCATATCCCTTCTGCATAGATCCCCTCCTTAATATTTTTGGACTTGACATTTTGGTCTTTATGTCTATTTTTCTTGACACCCTCTAATGGCTTTTCTACAGAATTGGCCAGCAAGAAAAAGGAAGGAAAA
>NW_005366679.1:289920-293453 GCF_000412655.1 Myotis brandtii | reverse complement strand
AATTTTGCAAATTCTTTGAATATGAAGATTTGCTTCCTGCTTGGGATTGTATTCAAACAGATCTTTTATTACCACCGTGTCATGATATATTCTATCTAATGTTATTAAACATTAACCTAGTGGTAATATCTTGAAGTACTAATTGCATTATACTTCACATTATATATGGTGTGTTTTTACATTATATGGTGTGTTGACCAAATAATAAATACAGTTACCCAATTTCATTATTTTTTTGCCATTCCACTATTAGGTATCCCACTGGGTCTACAACGAGAGGCAGGAGGAGTTAAGGCCAACTATGTTTTCTATCTTATTTGATCATTTCATAGACTGATAAAAGATTAATAGCTTATTAAACACTAGAAAAAATAATTTTGGAATGTTTCTGTTGGGAATGGAGACAGATTCTATAGTTATGGGAGGTAGTGTTTTTAGTGGTTGAGAGAAACTCCTGGATATCATACACATCTGGAAAGAAATCGAAGAAATTCTCAATAGTTGTGAAGCATTTGTCAAGTGCTTTACTGTCTTTAAGCATTAATTTCCTCAACTGTCTAATAAACATATGTAATTAATACTTAACTCACAGGCTTGGTGTGAAGATTAAATGAGGTAATATATGTATATCATTCAGTTTACCACATGGCCCTAAAGAAGCCATTTGCCATTTTTTGGTACATTTGAAACTTTCCCAAATTTCTCTCCTCATGTAATTACTTTGAGTGAAATCATTTGCCATGAGAAAACTATGGTTTGGAAGACAAATATGTTACCAGTATCAGGCAACACTCCATGAGTCATTAACAAGTTAACCTACATTATTTTTCAGTTTCCTAGAGAAAGCATGGCTCTAGGCCATAAACATATGAAAAGTTCATTTGAGTGGAAAGATGAAAAAAGGCTTTCATAATGGGAAATATCTGGGAAAATGGGTCTGGAACAAACTTACACACTGGGGAACCATAATTTCTAGAGGCAACTTGGAGGGCATGGTACACTGTATTTTCCAAAGACTGCCACTGTAGCAACTCTCATTTCACATGCCATTTCATAATGCAATACTTCCATATTAAGAAGCGTAGTCTACTTTGCTCCTTGTTCCCTTAAGTTTGGGCTAGCCTTGGTGACTTTCTTGGCCACTAGAATGTGACAAAAGTGACTTTCTGAAGCTTTCAGTGCTGTCACAGGGAATCTTTCAGCTTTTGCCCAAGTCTCTTGGAGTGTTTACTCATGGGATGTTCCCTCTGGGAACCCAGCTGCCATTCTGTGAGAAGCCCAAGCAACACAGAGAAATCAAGAGTTGGTACTCTGCTCAGTAGCCCCAGGTGAGATCCCAGCTGACAGCCAGCATTCACTACACACATGAATGGGTCATTTTGGATGTCTAGATGGTTCAGACTTCAGGTGATGGAAGGCCCAGCTAAAGTCTGCTCATAACTACATATACTAGTAAGACTGCAAGCAAGAACTATATAGTTAGACCCAATAAATGCACAGAATCATGAGAGATACTAACATGATTGTTTTAAGCCACTGAGTTATGGTGTGACTTGTCATGCAACTATAGCAACCAGAAAAGCAAATTGCAAGAACAGAAAAGAAAGAGAGCAAGAGCTGAAACACCTGAGAAAATGACCTACCGGGAACTGGAAGAGAGTTAACACCAAAGTTATCTCATTTTTACATCACAGCTTTGTCTGGAACCAGCCCTAATAATACCCAAAGGGCAACACAGACATATTTAATAGCTTGGACTATTATAAGTGATTTCATAGGAATTGTGACTGCTTAATCTACATAAATCTAACAATATTTACAAAGCTTGATGAAATTAAGAGATATAGAACTAGTTTTTTCTTTCTTAATTCTCTAAGGGGTCTTGGGAGGTCAGTTAAATTGTACCTCATTTTGCTTACATACAAGGGTCCCCTTTTATCTGTGTTTTTATATTTCAAGGACCTGCATTATAAGTTTACATAGAGAATCAAAAAAAGTTCATGAATGAACAAACCATATAAAAATTTAATGTTCCCTCAAACATTCTTCAACCTCATCTTGCTTTAACAGTAGAATCTATTTAGCCTCTCCTGAACTTCTCTGTGGCTTGGCCTGCCTCTATTCTTGAATGCTGTCAAGGCCAATGTATTTCAAATTTGAACTTCAAGCTTTACAAAATATACAGGATTCCATGGAAACCATGAAAAAGTTATTAGAGAAATACTTAGATCTCATTTGTAGCCATTGGCAAATAAGCAGTAGAAATGGGAGAGAAATAGTTAACAAGGAAAAGGACAGGATAGAAGTTTCAAGAGATTGATTTACAAATCAAAGGATTAAGAAAGGTCTTTGCAAAAATTGATTGTCTAGATACATATACATTTTTTATTATCATACTAAAAATGACAATATGGTATCATGCATTAGTACAAGTTTGTCAGTAAATTACGCCAGGAAGAAAACAATGGTCTTTGTCGTATCTAAGAATTGAACTCTTTGAAGTTGTAAACTAATTAAGTTAAATATTAAATTATGTTTTATCATATTTTTACAATTTTGTTTTTATGTTTCTAACTAAAGTTCCAATCAAAATATTTTCCTTTATTTTGAAAAATACAATTGTGGTGCCAATTTAATGTTTACTCATTTTTTAAAATGTTCATTCATTTTAAGTGCTTTTGATTCCTAAATTAAACACATGAATTATCCCCAGGTAAAAAAAAATTATATAATATTTAGCTTCCCAAATTTGTGAGAAATAACTTACTTGATAATGGTTTTATTGTCAGGCTAATGGAAGATAATTTCTTAAGTATCTCAGAACTTAAAAGCAATGGGTAAATAAGCTCAGGTATTAGTTTCCATGACATACTCAACATCAAAATAATGGAAAATAAAATTTTTATTGGGGAAGAATGGATTCAAAAGAAATTTTGTGCTTGATTTTAGATATCATAAGAGAATCACAACTCCAGGAGTTGGTCTATAGGCTATATTAATGATATCCTTTAGAACTGCGCAATACCCAGCCTACACTTGTGTTACACAATACCCTGGTTTAATGACATATTAAATATTAAACCAGATTTAACATTATATTACTTTTAAACAAAAAAGTAGTATTCACACAAAACTCTATCCTTGGTGTAACCCAAAACATATGATTTATAGATTTTAATTAATATATAATTTTCATTTATAAAGATTATAAAGTTATATGTCAAATTATAACAAATAATCTCTGGGTATTGAAATGAGTGACTCAAGAAAACATTTTTTGTATTTTCTGTTTTCTTCTATGATTAGCACATATTGTTGGAATCAGAATAAATGATATTTATAATTTTAACGCTCCTATCTATTCATCTGTTAAAATAAACATCAAACACTGGGTTTATAAATAACAAAGTCCTCTATTACACCTCACTCCTAATGTACTTAGATCACCTTCATAGCAATTGTGTAACTAAGCTTTATATTAAAACTAGAGTCCCAGTGCATGAAATTCATGCACGGGGTGGGGGCGGGCGGGG
>NW_005366679.1:286997-289454 GCF_000412655.1 Myotis brandtii | reverse complement strand
GGTTGCCCCCAACTGCCCCCCCTGCCAGCCTGGTCACTCCACGCAGCCTGCTTCTTCAGTTGTTTGGTCGTCCTTCACTAACCTCCCTGCCGGCCTGGTCACCCCACGCAGCCTGCTGTTCAGTTGTTTGGTCGTCCCTCACTAACCCTCCTGCCAGTCTGGTCACCCCACGCAGCCTGCCTATTCAGTCGTTTGGTTGTCCCTCACTAACCCCCCTGCCAGTCTGGTTGCCCCACGCAGCCTACTTGTTCATTTGTTTGGTTTTCCCTCACTAACACCCCTGCCGGACTGGTCGTAGGCAGCCATCTTGTGAGGGTGTGAGGGTCAATTTGCATATTACCTTTTTATTATATAGGATGCAATTACTAATTTTTCTTTTATTATTCAATATTATTTGAGGGGTGCTTTCATTCATGGATTCCCAAACTTGACACTATTCTCTAATAAGAATCTGACCAGACTTTAATATACTGAAAAATAACTTCATGATAATTGCAGTGAATAATTCTGTTGGTATAATGTATATTTCTTATTCCACAATTTCCCAAATGATAGAAAGGACAGGATTCTCCAGGGATTTTTCCAAATCAATATAGGCTTTGATTTTTCTGGGCTATAAATGGCTTTAATCTCTAGATGTACTGATTTTCCCATTTGTAAAGTGATAATGTGTAAGCCTGCCTAAAAGGCCTCTGGGGATATAGTAAAGATTGGTGTAATTCAGGCTAATAGAAAATATTAGACTCAACTATGGCATAAACACTTAAACAAATGTGTGAAATGCTTTATAGGAAACAAGCATATTAAAGGGATCTGGAGAGATGCTTGACTACAGAAAAGTCTTATATGGACAAAACTAACTTAGTTCATATACTGAATACATGCACGTCTCCTACTTAGCACAATATAGTTCCCATTGAGTTTCAAAGGAGGACTATAAATAACCTTCTATGTGAAGACTTAAACTATTAATAGCATGTCACTGACTATACTTGCTTTGTATGAGAAGGCAGGGTTCTTTGGAAAAGACAATAATGTGGTAAAAATAAAAGGCAGCAGAAAAAGAGGAAGACCAATTATGAGATGGATTGACTCCATAAAAAAGCCATAGTCATGAGCTCCAAAGAGCCAAGCAGGGCTGGTGAGGACAGTACATTGTAGACATCACTCATTCACAGAATAGCCAGGAGTCTGAGTCAACTCAATGGCACTTATGATCACACACATGATCTTTGATAAGGTCCATGATCTAGGGCCAGCCAATTGATTAGAACATAATGCTAACAAGCAAGTGGTCATCACATGAGTCCCCATCCAAACACCATGGCAACATCAAAGACATGCATTCCTATTGCTAATTTCGACTTCTGTCTTTAAGATGAATAATAATAATAAAAGAAATAATAATCATCTATTATTGAGCTCCAGTCCTGTGTGCCCACTCATGGTTTCAGTGCTCTACATACATTATTTCTAAACCCTAGAAAACTCATGAAACAGATTTTATCTACATTACACAGAAGAGAAAACTGAGGTGCTGAAATTTTAAATGAGTTGCCCAGGCCACTCAGTTAGTTGGAGTTCACCCAGCATTCAAACTCAAGTTCTTGAAGCACAAATTGTTCTTTTTATACTATACTTTGATGATTTTTTCCCTGTTATTAAGATTATAAGAGTGAGACCTTCAGTGTTAATAAAAATCAGTGTCCTACCAAGAAAACAACTCATAGATGATTAATACATTTATCTCTGTTTGTGGACAATATATTATAGCAATTATACTATGTAATATTTCCTTCCAATAATTATGAGGATTTATTATTTATTTTTCAAGTGGTTTGTACTAATTGTTTATTGCTGTATAACAAATTACTCTAAAAGATAGCAGCTTAAAAACACACACATTTATAATCTCCTAGTTTCTTTGGATCAGAAATCCAAGTATGGCTTAGCTTGCTGCCTCTGGCTCATGGTCTCTCATGAGGTTGCAGTCAAGTTGTCAAGTTGAAGCTGTGGTCTTATCTGAAGACTAGTGACCCAGCGCATGAAATCGTGTGGGACCCAGACCCACGGGAAATCGCTCAAGACCCAGGACCCCAGACCCCTCCGCGCTGCCTGCACGTGCCTCACCGAGCACTCAGCCCCGCCCACCCGCGAATGCCTCGCCACGCATGCAGCTTCCTGGTGACTGGTCTTTGGTCGTTACAGTGTTACGACCACTGGGTTTTTATTATATAGACTAGAGGCCCGGTGCACAAAAATTTGTGCACTCGGGGGAGAGAGGGGGTTCCTCAGCCCGGCCTGTGCCCTCTCGCAGTCTGGGACCCCTCAGGAGATAATGACCTGCTGGCTTAGGCCTGCTCCCGGGTGGCAGAGGGCAGGCCCAATCCCTAGGTGCAGCCCCTGGTCGGGCTCAGAGCAGGGCCGATTGGGGAGTTGGGGCACCGCCCCCTGTCA
>NW_005366679.1:279456-286049 GCF_000412655.1 Myotis brandtii | reverse complement strand
GCTGAAAGTGTTACAAAGTTTCAAACTGCCAGCTCAGAGGCCGGCAGCGCAGGCGGGGAACGTTGGCTTCCTCCTTCAATGAAGGAAGCAAGCCTCATGTTCGCTTTAAGCTGCCTGGCTGCCGGCCGCCATCTTGGCTGTCAGTTAATTTGCATATCTCCCTGATTAGCCAATGGGAAGGGTAGCGGTCGTACGCCAATTACCATGTTTCTCTTTTATTAGTGTAGATTAATGTGATCCCTCAACAGGTGGGTCTCAGGTTATGATGCTTGTTCTACCCAGGATAAATTATCCAAGGGAGAACAAGAGAGAGCACCAAAAAACCAAAGATGCAATCATTTACAATAATCTCAGAAGTGAGATCTCACCTCTTTTGCTGTTCTTTTTTTAAAATTGATTTCAGAGAGAAAGGGAGAGGGAGAGAGAGATAGCAACATCAGTGATGAGAGAGAATCATTGATCGGCTGCCTCCTGCACTCCCCCTACTGGGGATTGAGCCACAACCCAGCATGTGCTCTGACGGAATCAAACCATGACCTCTTGGTTCATAGGTCCACATTCAACCACTGAGCCACATCAGCCCGGCTTGCTGTGTTCTATTCAATAACAGTGAATCAATTAATATAATTTATACTTAAGGGGAGGATATTGCATCTTATACCAGAAAAGGAGGATTGTTGAGGAAGATCTTAAAAACTGCCTAGCCCATGATTTAATATTATTGCTCTGAAAATAGAGGATTATGTTGTATATACTTGCACTTTTTCTACAACTACAAGCTTGTTATAGTCAGGACTCTAGTATAAACTAACAGAATCTAACTTAATCTGGCTTAAACAAAAATGTGACTTGAGTAATTCAAAAGCCTGTGTATGGGTCCAGGTTCTGACAGACTATATTGGGTGTTTGGATATCAGTGGCTTCTGTTTGTTTCTCCTTTCCCAGGCCTTACATTCTTTCCTCTATGTAGCTTTATTTTCTGGAAGACTCACTCCACATTGTATTAAAATTAATTTTGGCAACCCCCTGGGGACATGAACTATAGTGGCCACTATCTCTTTGTAGAGAGTCCCAGCAAAGGCTTTCATTGAGACCCATGCTCATTTCTGGATAGAAAGATAAAGTTTTTGATTGGATAGGACCATGTCATGTGTCATCCCTGATGTGGGGTATGATCACCCAGATATAAATCATATGAGTCAAGTGTTTTAGGAAGATTTGTTTCCAATAAGATAAAGGTTTCAGGAAAAAAGGGTAGTATTATAAGACAAAAAATTCCACGTATAAAGAAATAAATAAAAACCATCACAATATTATGGACTGAATCATGCCCCTCCTCCACAATTTATGTTGAAACCATAACACTCAAATGACTGTACAGTGGGGCCTTGACTTACGAGTTTAATTCATTCCATGACGGAGCTCGTAACTCAAATCAATTGTATGTCAAATCATAAAGTGAACGAGTGAGACATGTGATGCTGGGCTGATGTTGTGGCGTTCACTGTGATGTTCGCTGCGCCGACTAGCGGTGGGGTATCTGAAGCTGGCTCATAACCCGAATTTTAGCTCGCAACTCAAAGCAAAAAATCAGCCGAGAGACTGCTCATATCTTGAAAAACTCGTTAGTCAGGACACTCGTAAGTCAAGGCCCCACTGTATTTGGAGATGGGGTTTTTATGGAGGTAATTAAGATTAAGGAAAGTCATATGTGTGGGGCCCTAATACCATAAGGTCTTAAAAATTATAGCTGATTAACCTTGAGGATTTATAAGAATATTTTTCTTCTTTACATAAAAACCAAATGTGTTCAGTATAATATTAGTTTTCTAGGGCTGCCATAACAAATTCCCACTGGGGGACTTAAAATAACAGAAATGTATTCTCGTATAAATCAGAAGTCAACGTGTTGGCAGAGTTGGTTCCTTTTGGAGGTTATGGGAGAATCTGTTCCATGCCTTGTCCTAGCTTCTGGTGATTTTTGGCAATCCTTGGTGTTCCTTGACTGGTGTTTACTCCAACTTCTACCTCTATTATAAAATGGCCTTTTTCTTTTTCTGTCCTTTTCTTCTAAAAAACCAGTCATTAAGGCCCACCATAATCCAATATGACCTAATCTTAATTGGTTACATTTTGCAAAGGTCCTATTTCAAGGTAAAGTCATATTGTATGGTTTCAGATAGCCATAAATTTGGGGAAACATTATTCAATCTATTAAAGGTTTGCATATATCCCTCCTCACCACTGAAACCTTAATACTTTTTTTTCCAACTAGATATCTTATTTGCATCCCCTACAACAGAAAAAGCAGGCTATTCACATACAGATAATTATAAACAACCTATTAAATTGGACTGAATAGGAATTATAGAAAATTCCTTAGAGAAATTTTTTAGAGTTCAAATGTAAGCCTCAGAGTTTCCTTAAATTAGTGCAATTTGTAATAATATCAGAAAACAAATCTTCATTAACTTCATTGAATTTTCATAAAACCTACCATGCAAACTCAAAAAGTCTTTAAAAAACTATAACTAATTTATAATAATTAATAATTATATTAAAATTAGAATAATTAATTATAATTGATTTGATGTAACAAATTGCCCAAAACTAGGTGGCTTAAACCAATGAAAATTTATTCTCTCACAGTTCCGGTGGCTTGAAGTCCAAAATGAAGATGCCAGCAGGGCCATGGTCTCTCTGAAGGCTCTAGGGGAGGGTCTTTCCAGGCCTCTTCCTAACTGCTGTCCTTGCTGGAAATACTGGGCATTCATTGGCTTGTAGATGCATCACTCTGATCCATGCCTTTGTGATCACATGGCATCCTCCCTATGTATCCAGTGTCTTCATATGGTGTTCTCTTTGAGTGGCAATATCAAAATTTCCCTCATTTATAGGGTAGGCCTTAATCTAATATGAACTCATTTTAACTTGATTAGATCTTCAAGCACCCTATTTCTAAATGAGGCCCCATGCACAGGTTCCCCTTATTGGGGAACACAATCCAACCCACCATACTAAGCCTTATGATTTTTTTGAAAAAGAAATTGCATTACAAATGGGAAGAACTGTCTTCCAGCTCCAAGTATTTCACTTTATTGGTTCCTATGCATAAATAAGAAGAATTTACAAAAGGAAAGTTTAAAAAATCATAATTTGGTTAGGTCTTCCATTTTGCTAATCCAGTATTTCACGAATAAATCTCACATTATCACGGCTAGTTTTTGTTTTTATTTTTTTTAGAAATGTGCTATCTATATAAACTGTTAAAATTTATTTACCAACTTTATAATTTATACTAACCAAATGATCTTTTCTTTTACTAGGGCATAGCCTGTAACTCAGGTTAGGCATTACATGCTTAATATTACTTCACTGTGCAAAAAAACCTCTTTAAACAAATTGCAAAGCTGTGACACAGGACAGAGCACAAGGCAAAAACATTTTTAGCTTCTTCCATTTAAAGTTGTGCTGCTATTTACAAATGCAGGCAAATGGAAGGTTGTGTCTAGCGATTAGATCACCATTCTTCCATAAACCTTCAGAATCATATTCCAGATAAGAGCTCTGTGGTTTCAGCTTTCACAGTGACACTGCACCTGCACCTGCAATTTTCTGCCCGCCCTGGTTTGGCAGCTGGTCTAGAATTTTTCCTTCAGCAAGACCAACAGTTTCTGATTATATTTCTCCCAGCTCTGTATATTTGGGTTAAATTTTTGAGCTGCTAAATGAAAATGCTTTTGTTTATTCATTTAAAGTATCCAGAGCAAGATTTAAAATGTTTGCATAAAAATGAGCAAGCAGAAATCAAATAATGATATGACTATTGTACTTCTTATATTTGCTTATTTCCCCACTCTCTTAGACTGAGTACCCTAGGACACAGTCTGAATTGAAACATACACACTAAGGTTCTTTGGTGGGGGTGGGTGGCTATGTGCAAGGGCAGTGAGAGGGAAGGAAAGAAGGAAATGAAGCGGGAAAGGGGAATAGAAATAAATCCAGCTGTCTGTGATTTTGCAAGAAAATGCAATCAATTGTTTAGTCAGTTGGGATACCTCTGGATAAGTTTTGTGAATCGCTACATCTGGAAGCTATCTCTTAGGCAGGAATGGGGTTGGGGTGAAAGTGAGAATAATTTATCTGGTAGTTCTAATGTCTCACTGGTCAAGTCCACCCCATGGGCCATGAACTCTCCCACACTGTGGGGTTGTATTAGCAAGTTCTTCCGCACAGTCCACAGAGAAGACATAGCTTCCACAGCTTGGACCTGGCCAGTGTTTAGGCACAGTGGTCTCTACTTCCCAACCGGGGCCTTCTGGGTCTGTAGTGATGACAGTAGTTGAACTTTATCGCCCCAAAATGTGTCAGTCAAAGCCAGGGCTGTTTAAGCCAAGAACAAAGGCAGGTACATAGTGGAAAAAGGTCTAGTGCATAGAAGTCAGAGGAACCTATGGGGCTGCACATAACTGGGTCTAGTGAACCAACAAAGGTGTGGATAGCCTGACCTGCAAAAGGATCACTGATTTTTATGGCTACATTCATCTTTCCAAATCAGTTATTCCCAGTGTGACTTGAAACATATGAGAAGATATTTCCATTTTCAGTTAAGATGAAGTAATATGTTGGCTTTACCCTCCCTTCTGAAATAATTGTCCTCCAAAAAGGGCAAAATATGTAAAACAACAGTTTTCAAGACACTAGATATCAGACAAGAAAGTAGAGCGATACCTGTGAAAAAAATGAATAAAGTGCAAAGAATGCTATCCTCAGGTAAATTTTAATGAAACAGCCTCAATAATGTTCTGAAGCTTAAAAATAATAATCCCTCTAACAGTTGTTTTTGAGGGTAACTGAGAGTTAACTTGTTCATGGTCACATACAAAATCAGGAATGTGGTTCAATTTGTAATTTGTAGTGCACCGTCTTAAATTCCATAGAGTTTATAAATTAGCTATAGAAAATCATAAAACAAAACAAGTTGTATCTTTAATATGCCTACTAGTTTAGTCAAACTTGCTCTGAAACATAAAGATTAATAAAAATTATAAGATTTCATTTTTGTTCATCTTCTATGGATTGTTATGTAATTTTTGACTAATACTTATCTTTTTTTGCACTTAAGGACTATTAAATAAAATAGTGAAGCATAGTGTGATTACCTACTGTAATAGCAGTATTCAATCTAATACAATATTATATATAAACTAGAGGCCCGGTGCACAAAAGTTTGTGCACTGGGGGGGGGGGGGGGGGGGGGGCCCAAAGCCGGCAGTCGGATATCCTTAGCTCTGCCGCGGAGGCAGGAAAGACTCCTGCCACCACCGCTACACTCATCAGCTGTGAGCCTGGGTTCTGGCTGAGCAGCGCTCCCCTCTGGGAGCACACTGACCACCAGGGGGCAGCTCCTGCATTGAGCGTCTGCCCTCTGGTGGTCTGTGTGCATCATAGTGACTGGTTGTTCCGCTGTTTGGTTGATTTGCATATTAGCCTTTTATTATATAGGATAATTGTATCTTATTGTTTTTAGACTGCCTTGCAGGCAGGTTAATGTCTTAGAAAGAGCTCTAAATTGTGTTCTAGCTTCAGAGTTGTCTCTGACTCTTTGGTTCTCTAACTCAGTGTTGCCTCTTGCTCACTGTGACATTATGCAAGTCTCTTAATCTTTCTAAGCCCTAGATCCTTTCCAGCAGTAATCAATGATTCTTTCCCATCTTGTCAAGCACATAAATGATTTAAAGAATGATAAATTGTTCACTCTTACAGTAGAGGTGATAGAAGTGTAAATTGATAAAAATCATTTTAGAAAACAGTTTGGCACTATCCAGTGAACTTAAAGATATGCATATGAAAATGTTTATGGCAACACTATTCATAATAACCAAAGATTAGAAACAGCTTAAAATCTGTCAGCAATATGTTTATCATTAATCATGATAAGTAATCCATGATTATGTAATGGAATACTGTGCAGCCATGAAATCATAGCTATATGCCATAATAAGGACATATTTCACAAACATAATAACATTGAATAAAAGAAGCATAACAACGGAGGATCTCCACAATGTTCTTCTATTGTGTATAGTCCAAAATGGGCAAGATTAAACTATATGTTAGAGTGCAGCTCAGAGGCCGGCAGTGGCAGGCAGGGAACCTTGGCTTCTTCCATCACTGGAGCAAGCAAGCCTCCTGTTCGCTTCAGCTGCCTGACTGCCAGCCACCATCTTGGTTGGCAGTTAATTTGCATATCGCCCTGATTAGCCAATGAGAAGCGTGTCAGAGGTACGGTTAATTACCATGTTTGTCTATTATTAGATAGGATTCTTCAAAGATTGTCACAAGGATATATATACACCTACTAGTAAATGAACAAGACACTGATCATTAAACAAGGAAATAGAGAAACTATAGAATGCAATATAAAGAGATTATGACTGAGGTGGACGTGAAAAATAATACAGAGGTTTTCATTTTCAACCAATCAGGAAGGCTATAAAGAACAGGTGGCGCCCTAACTGGTTTGGCTCAGTGGATAGAGCATCGGCCTGCGGACTGAAGGGTCCCAGGTTCGATTCCAGTCAAGGGCATGT
>NW_005366679.1:272413-279357 GCF_000412655.1 Myotis brandtii | reverse complement strand
GAAGAAAAACAGGTATTTTAATAATCTGGGCAAGAGAAGACATTTTAAAAGCAATTTTGATTTATATGGAGACTTATTCTAATTTTTGACTCTGTATTTTTTAATTTGGTGATAAAGTAATTAGAAACTAATATAAATTTTCTCCTCCGCTTTAAGAACCTTGACATTTAGCACTTTATTTTAACAATACCTTTCATGCAGTATCATTTCCTTTTATAGTCATTATATTTACAAATATTTTTCTTCTTTTGCAGGAAAAATACACAATATTATAGTAACTGACAATCAAAGGCAACAGAGGGGTCCCAACTTGCTAACATAAAAGGTAAGTTACATAGTGCTCCTAAAAAATTAAATTATATTTATAAAAATACAATGGCTAACTCTGCATTATCTTTTGTTGATCCAGCAGGTTGTTGCTATGAAAATAGTGACAATTACAAATATAGTTCTTTTCGTTCTACCAATGGAACTACATATCTTCCTATGAAAGTCACATGTGAGAGATGAATTTGACATCTTGGATAGGAAATTGAATAGAAGCAAGGAATCAAGTAGAAATTCAAATCTCTCCCTTGACTGTCACAGGATCATATGAAAGTGACTTCCATAATGGCAAGATTGAATTAGAATTTTAAGGAGATGCTTATTCCAAATCAATATGACTCAAGAGATTTTTACAAATTATGCCTTCTGAGAACAATGCATAATGTCATTCTGAATAGGCAAGCCATTCTTACGACATGTCCTCAAGAACAAAGAATATAACAGGGGAGAATATCAAATTTACTTTTAATACAAAACCTTCCCAAAATTTAACCTAATTTAATACTAAAATAACTTTATTTTCATTATTTTTATAATCAGTGGTGAATGTTTATTGAGTGCCTACCAAGTACAGAGCAGAGAATTAAGTGTTGCCAACCCAAAGAGATATGATAGTTTCTACCTACAGGGCACACTATCTGGTTGGAAAAGAGAAAGTAACTTTCAACTGATAGATATTCCTATTACCTATGTTATTCTCTTGCCTTCTTTGGAACCATACAATTTTAACAATTCTTTGGCCTTTAATTTAACACATGTTTTCATTTCTTCTTGGGACCAGGTAAGACCATGGTCCCGAGGTGGGAAAATCTACCTCAAATCTCAAGGCATCAAACTCCACTGTATTCTCAGCAGGAACTTCAGATATCAGTAACTCCCTACTACAGTCAGAGTTTAATGGTCAGTTTACTTTGATTTAAGTTTGTGCTACAGTATTAAAACTCCCCAGTCTAGCATAATTAGAGATAATAAGGATACTCTTAAATAAAACCTAACTTTTAATTTTTTTTACAGCTGTTTCATTTGCAGAATATGAATCACACAGTATAGTCACTTAGCAACTACTTATTTGATGTGAAATTTTAACCTAAAAATGACATTTTTCACCGTGACTAAATTATATTTCATCTACTTAATTTTCAGTTGATAAAAAACAACCATAATAACTTGAACAAGGACCGGCACAAGGCAGGTCTGTTTATACAGAGAGATGCAGTGGGGACTAAAGCACCAGATGCTGGGTGGTATTTGGTGCCTCTGGACAAGTTAAAGATGTTATTTCATGGACCAAGTTCAGAATGAGAAGAAAATCAATGGGAAATATTACTGAATTAAACATGACATAAGAAAACTCGATGTGTCTTTCTTGGTCCTTTATTTTTCTGGGCTTCCCTGTGATATGGCACTCTTCATAGTTTCTTCTAATGGTGTGTTAATGTTTCTTTCTACTGTACTAAACTCTAGGCTATTTAAGTGAATAGAGCCTGTCTTACCTATCCAATGGTAGGCAAAGTGCTTAGATCACAGGAGATCTCAAAAATGCTTAAATAGATGAATAGGACCTAAGGTGGTGAGGTACTTATCAGAGAAATGGTGCATGAGTAGTAAATACTGTCATTGGATCTTGAGGCTCATGATTTTATACAGCTTGACATAATTAAGGAACGAAAAGTTTAGAGGCTTGGTATTCATCGAGGGATGGAAAATTACTAGTCGCAATCTTGTAATTTGTTAAATAAATATTTCGTGGATGCTGAAAGTCAGAATGAATAATTCCCAAGCAATCCTGGCATTCATAATTTGGAGTTATTTGAATCTCATGTATTGTGAGTGAGCTGGCCAGTCACTTAGCTGGTGGTGGAGCCCAGCCTTGAATATCCCAACCAATGTTTTGTCACAGTTGTGAGCCCTGATAATCGGGCCCTCTCAGCTCTCAGGCAGAAATGTTCTACACATATGTGCCAACACGAGAGAAAGGGGAGAAAGTGCTGGCTTAGTCAATTGCTTACCATCTACCTGTCAGGGTAACTTTGATTTTCTCTGCTCATCATTACTCACACAGTCACCGCCTACAAAGGGTGACAATTGCAGTGCAGGAAAACTTTTCATGACAGTTAAAAAGGTTGTGAGATGATATGATGAAATGTTATTGTCTCTGCAAATAGTATTTAAATAGTATTGTGTAAATAGTGTGATATGCATACATTTCAAGTTTCAAGAAAATTCTGAGATTTATCATTCATGAAGTTCACACACTGTGCTTGAAAGAATAAAATAAAGACATGTGGGATACACAGGAAATGTATTTATTGAATATCAACATTAAGGTCTCCTTTGAAACACTTGTCTTGTAGAGGAAGTGGTAATTTAATGAAGTTCAGGAAATCTGATTCTTTTCCAAAGCTACAATGATGGATTAAAGAAGAGCTCCGTTTTGATTGGGAAGAAATCAGACAAAGAAAAGATGAACATTGAATAAACTGACACCATGATTTCTAAAAATGAAAAATTAACAAAAGAAAGAAGATAGAAACAGTGAAAGCTTAATAGGAAACAGTATGCCATCTCATTATAATTATCTTGTGAAAATATATCAGAAATTGTCATTGGAATTGCAGGTGTGCACTAAACCAATTGAGTAATGGAAATATATACATTTTCTTCAAAAATATGAACATTAAACTTGTGCTGATCAAGAATATTTATAGCTTTCCTGTACACTTATCACAACTGTGCTTTATTATTTGGATGATATTGGTATGATGACAATTTTCCCAATAGAAAAAACCTCCAAGAGGTAAAGGCTCAACTTTGAGTCCCCAGTGTGTGACACAGAATAGGCACTTAAAATATTTCATTGAATGTGTAACTGAACAGTGATGTGCATTGGTTCTGTGAGGATTCACGTATGAACAGTGCTATTTTTGACTATCATTGAACATTTTAAATTTGAAAGTAAACAGTATTATGATTCCCATGCCTACAAAAAGGGTTTGCTTTGAGCTGAATAGATCCAGAAAACAGGAAGGGTGAGATGAACATCTGACAGGGGTGTTCCCACGGGGCAGTTCAGATGCTAGCTTGCTCTCTGCTACTTGGTCATATAAATCCAAACCTAGCTGCTAAGTCATCAAAACCAACTGCACAAGTGACTTCATTTTCTTTCAATCTAAGACCTTTGTCTTGGTGCTTCTCAAATTGTGATCATTGATACAATAGCATCAGCATCACCTGTAAACTTGGTAGAGATGTGAATTTTTCAGCCCATTCATGGAACTATTCAGTCAGAAACTGGGAATGGAGCCCATTAATGTGCGTTTAATAAGCCTCCAGGTGATTCTAACACAGGATAAAGCTTGAGAAACTGCAAACACTCGGTCAGTGGTTCTCAACCTTCTGGCCCTTTAAATACAGTTCCTCATGTTGTGACCCAACCATAAAATTATTTTCGTTGCTACTTCATAACTGTAATGTTGCTACTGTTATGAATCGTAATGTAAATATCTGATATGCAGGATGGTCTTAGGCAACCCCTGTGAAAGGGTCGTTCGACCGCCAAAGGGGTCGCGACCCACAGGTTGAGAACCGCTGCATTAGGCGAAGTGAGGATTACTCTAAACCAGTGGATTTCAACCTTGGCTGCACATTAGAATCACCTGGGAATAATTTTAAAATCCTGATTTCTGGGCCTCATCCTCCGGAAATTCTGTTTCTTTGTTATGGGGTGGGGCCACAACATTAGTAACAAAGAAACAGAATTTCTGGAGGATAAGGCCCAGAAATCAGGATTTTAAAAAGATTCCCAAGTGATTCTAATGTGCAGCCAAGGTTGAGAACCACTGTGTCTAAACAGAATATTTTATAAACTGTCACCCCACACCCCTTGTTGTGAGAGAGTCCACAAGAGGCAACCTTGAAACTATGGCTATTGTGGCTTCTTCAGCTCCTGACTGCAAGCTTTTCAAGGACCACAGAAGCAACAATTGCATTTGTAAAAGGACATCCATTAAAATTTTACTCCTAAAATTCCAGTAAATAATTTACCTTGTTTTATATTCTTCACCCGTAGTGCTCTTGTTTTTGTACAGTTTTTCTTGTAATGTATGTTTCATGATTACTCAGTCTGTGATGCATGTCAGTTTTGAGGCTCCACTATATGTACCATATTGCAACTCTCCCCTCACCCCCATTTTCCTGGTATAGTGTGCATATTATATTAGCAGAATAAATTTTGCTTCCTTTGGATATTCTCTTCAATACTGTAGGCATTTAAAAATAAGGATTTATCTTCTATAAGACAAGTCATCAGCTAAAATATACAGATATAAATAATCTATTTGTAGACAGGCTAATTATACCAGTCCAAATAAAAAGAAAATTCCTTCATATTTGGATTTGTCTGCTGGCAAATACATGTAAGAAGCTGGCCAAAATATAATTTAATTCCTTTGGGATTGCTATTTAAGGAAAACAAAATAAAAAGGCTCAGCTTAACTAATTCTCTCATATACTCCTCTCTGAAACATAAATAATAAAGCCAATTTATCTCAAAGGGATAAATCCATGTCCCCCTCCACAATTTCTTTTTTTTTTTAAATTAGAAACAAAGCAACTAAGTAGCACATTATTTTTTCATGTAAATTTTCCAGTATTTCTAAAATCTTACATGAGAAAATTTTCACTAGTATATTGAGAAAAATTCCAACTCGGTACAATATAATTCCCATAATAAGCAGTCAGGCTTAGGGGGGAAACCAAAGAGTAAAAAAAAATTTCCAATTCTGATCATACAAATTTTCTAGTCAAACGCTACTATAAAATCTCAGTTAAACATTTCTTTTAAGTTTATTTAGACATTAGAAAGCAATCAAGGCAGCCAGGAGTCAAGTTACAGATCCAAAAATGAAGGGAAACTTAAAGGGGGAAGCTATGCTTGTTTAACAATGTTTCCCACGAAAGAATTTGCTATTTGCCATTTCATACTGTGGGGTACAGAGTTTAAGCAAAAAGTGTCTGCCCATACATTTTGTCAAACTCTTAGGATGAGGAGATAAAAATGTAATGACGACCAGAGTAAGCCAGACCCAAATGGCCAAGATGTAGAGAAAATGGATTTGTAGAAAAGTGAAGCCAATATTCTTATTATTGAGGCATTTGTCAAACATTACACTGTCAGGGTATAAAAGACTGAGAGACTAAGAACAAAACAGCAAATAGGCTAAGAAAAACTTTTAATGGTCTCACTATATTAGAGAAACACAAATTGGAACTTAGAGTCTGCTGAGAAAGTGTTCACACTCCAAATTTTCAGGAATATGGACGAAGAATTTTTAGTCTAGCAATAAAGGACTCTCATTCTCTCCGTTTCTTACATCCTTATAGTGAGATGTTTCTCTCATTTAACTCATCCTATGGTCCCTTACCCTAGAAGCTTGTAAAAAATACAAACAAAATTGTGTAGGGCTGGGCAATTTAAACAACAAGTCATGGTTTCTTTTAAAATCAGCTTTAGGACATTTAGCTCTTTCCCTCTTCTAGCATAAACCCTTTTCTCTTTTATAATTTTATTTTGGAAATGAGGAGATGACTTGTTTCTTGATTGATTGGAGTTTTAATCTTTGGGACCAACTCTCCAACTTGATTTTTCATTTTCTCCTGAGCTTTTTTGCAAATATATACTCCATTGACCCACCAAATATGAAATCCTTAATGTTCTCAAATTCACAGTGACTATGAAACTTGAATCTTTGATTTCAGATCCTCATTTCACTATAAACTATTTATAAGAACATAGGGAATAATTATTTTATATTTGTGAAGATAAAACTATAATTTTTAAAAGTGAAAACATTCTTTTAAAAAATGATAGTGCCTCATCACTCTGGTCTCTTTTAAACCAAATTCCTAAGAGAATAACAACAAATAATTATCATTCCCTGTGTTTATAATAAACATTTTGTTTATTTTTTTATTGGGGCAGACTTGTGTCTAAATAAGAAGAGACAGGATAACTATAATGGTCAATTTGAGGAACAGGTTGGTGCAAGAGTAAACAGAAAAGTAATAAAGGGAAAAAAATTAGGAAATTATAGTGGAAAAAGTAGAAAAGAGATGAGGTTACAAGGAGAGTTATTTAAGAACAATATAGAAGAGAAAGAGTCAAATTTAGGTGTTCAGACTCAATAAATATTTTGAAGCCTTTCTGATGAGCTCACCTGTATACTGGGCTCTAATAAATATGAAAAGGCCTCTGTTTTTAAGGAACTTATATTTTAATTATATAACTTAGAATTAAAATTTCTGGCCACTATGGGAAACACCATGGAGGCTCCACAACGAAATTAAGAATAGAGCTACCACATGACCCAGAAATCCCTCTTCTGGGTATCTGTCTGAAAAATGTGAAAACATCTACACTAATAAAAGAGAAACATGGTAATTAGCGTACGACCGCTACCCTTCCCATTGGCTAATCAGCATATCCTTATGCAAATTAACTGTCAGCCAAGATGGCAGCCGGCAGCCATGCACTGAAGCGAACAGGGAGGCTTGCTTGCTCCAGTGACAGCGAACTCCAATGTTCCCCGCCTGCCGCTGCCGGCCTCTCAGCTGCAACT
>NW_005366679.1:263461-271210 GCF_000412655.1 Myotis brandtii | reverse complement strand
AGGGTAATATGCTAATTAGACTGGACATCTTCTGGACATCCATCCAGACATCCTTCCAGACAAAACCACGGTGGCGGAGGCCGAGTCCGAGGTGGTTAGGGGCAACCAGGCTAGCAGGGGAAGGCAGTTAGGGGTGACCAGGCCAGCAGGGGAGAGCAGTTAGGGGGATCAGATCAGCAGGGGAGAGCAATTAGAGGCAATCAGGCCAGCAGGGGAGAGCAGTTAGGGGGATCAGGTCAGCAAGGGAGAGCAGTCAGGGGCATCAGGCCAGCAGGGGAGAGCAGTTAGGGGGATCAGGTCATCAGGTCAGCAAGGGAGAGCAGTTAGGGTGATCAGGCAGACAGGTAGAGAGATTAGGGTGATCAAGCAGGCAGGCAGGTGAGCAGTTAGGAGCCAGTGATCCCAGATTTCGAGAGGGTTGTCTGAATGCCAGTTTAGGCCTGATCCCTGTAAACTGGCAGTCAGACATCCCCTGAGGGTTCCCAGATTGGAGATGGTGCAGGCCTCTAGTTTATTTGTAAAGCTTTATATACTTCTATGTTCATTGCAGCATTATTTATGGTGGTCAAGACCTGGAAGCAACCCAAGCATTCTTCAATGGAAAATTGGTTAAAGAAGATGTGGTACATATATACAATGAAATACTCCTCAGCTAATCAGAAAAGATGAAATACTGCTATTTGTGACAACAAGGATGGACCTTGAGGATATCATGCTAAGCAAATAAGTCAAATGGAAAAGGACAAGAACCATATGATTTTACTCATAAGTGGGATATAAAAGAGAAAGCAACAAATGAACAAACAAAACAAAAACCCTCATTACACAAGTAATAATATGATGGTTATCAGAGGGAAAGGAGTGTAGGGAGAGGTTGAAGAGGGTAAAGGGCATCAAATATATGATGATAGAGGAGACTAAACTTTGGGTGGTGAACACATGATGGAAGATACACATACCATAATATTAAATTGCTCAATTGAAATTCATATAATTTTATTAACCAATGTCACTCCAATAAATTTAATTTAGAAATTAGGTTTTCTGCATTATGTATGTTTAAAACAATAAAAAAGTTCATATTATTTTTATTTAACATAAAATAAAACTGAATACAACCCAGTACTGGTATGGTGATTTGAGGATTACTACACTTATTCTCCATCAATATGTTTTCTCTATCATTGCATAGTAAATAGCTTCTATTTTTAAGACAATTAACTGTTAAAAACACCTGCTAGGGCATAAGCCTTCACACTTATTACCAAACACCAGACAGAAACAAGGGGGGAAAGGAACAAAGCAAAAGGGAACTATTACCCTTTAAGGAACCTTTCTGGAGTCTCTTCCCAAAACTGCCACTTACAACTCAATGGTCAAGACTCAGTCACACAGAAAACTGTAGCTGAAAGGAAGATTGAGGAATAAAATATCTTTGTCAGATATATCACTGCTCCAGATAACATTGGGTTGTTTTTTCCTAAAGTAGAAAGGGGAGTAAATATTATGTAGGAATCCAGTTGGCTCTGTCATTGATAGGAACATATGAACATAATTATTTAAATAAATATCATATGCAAGTGGAATTATAATTAGTCCAGTGTGTTTTTTGCTTATTACTTATAATTTTTTGTTTCATATGGCCTTTGGGCCATGGATATAATAATAATGATGAGAAAAAACAGAGATTCCAGTTGGCTATTTTCTCCTAGCTGGCCCTGTGTGTGATAGTTCCTCTAAATCCACTTTTATTTTGCACCATTCCATACTTTTTAAAAATAGAACTGGGATGATTACTTAAACTGTAAATTTGACTCATTTGCAAAATAGCCATGCCATTGACCACTTAAGAGACTCATGAGAGCTGCATAATAATATCATAAGATTATTTCCAAATAGAAATAATAAATTTATATTCTTAATGGGATAAAGTCCAGAAACTTAGCATGAGACACTGCCAACTCAATCTTATTTTTAGTTATTCATATTAAGGACATATTGAAATAAATTCCAAAGCACCTTAAGGTTTCAATCCCATTATAATTCTTTCCTGTGGCTAATTACTGGTAGCAAAGGGGCTGAATTTCTCTTTTACATACTAGTATTGTAAAGTTAAACTCTGTTAGAGGACTAACAAGTATATTGATTGCTTCCCACCTCCAACTTTCCTCTCCCATACTATTAGAAAGTAAATTAATTGTTAAACCCTTCTCTTACCAATCATTCAATTTCCTGAGTACAGGCAGGAGTTTTACAATTTGCAACATGCTTTTCCACTTTATTCCAACAACCATCCTATAAAATAGACAATTTGCAGCTATTATACCTGTTTTATAGATTTCTGTGGCTCTGAGGGATGAAATGAATTGCTCAAGTTACTTGGCCTGTAAATCACAAAATTTGGGCTATGACTGGTTTTGAAAATATTTTTTTCCTATAATTATTGCCCTTCTTATCTAAACATAACAGATGATCTCCTGATCTCTTTCTCAGTGATATTATTTTCCTAGGTTGCTGTTACCACTGCAGAGGAAACAGAAAACCCTTCGATGTTGCTTCTGGTCTCCCCCTTTTATGTACATTTATATGTACTCTCACATCTCTCCTTTTTCTTCTGCTGCAATTTGTTTTGTGGCTATTCCTTAATTGATGCCCATTCTTTAACCCATGGGTATAAAGGGCAGGAATGAAATATCAAAACTTGCTTTGTAATTGTAGGTTCACTCCTGTGTGGTTCAATGAAAGGAATAAAATTTCAATTAAGTGATTACCTAGGCGCGCCACGGAAAGCCTCAGAGTGCAACTGCTCCTCTCCACGATCTCTGCAGCCCTCATTGACCATCTGTTGAATTTCCATTTCTCACGATTTCCTCTCAGGCAGAAATCTCTACATATTGACGTGTGTGTATTGGAAGAGCACCATGGGAAGCCCGGGTTTGTGTTTGTCCGAGCCCACCTCCTTCAATGTCTATGACAAGAGTAGAATGGGTACCAGCAAGAGGCCCCACATTTTCGATGCCCTGTCAAAGCCTGGCTGTGATGATATGGAAATGGCTCCTTTCTCATTGTGCAAGCCAAGCTCACATGCGGATTGGCTCTTTGAACACCAAGTCCATGTCTTTCATAGTTAGTAAAGGATACCCTGACAAGAGAGCAGACCTTCTGTTTCCAACCAAGTAGACTGACTTGGGCAGCTTAAGGGAGGAGAGATATCAAAGTTCATGAGAGTCAGGTCCCCTTCAATTGAGCCAAGTTTGATCATGTTTTCTTGTCTTTTAACACACAAACTCCAGTTTCTAGCAAGTTGGGAGCACAAACTATCACTCTATAGACACGTCAGGCATTTAGCATCAATAATCACATGTTTACACACTGGAACTGATTTGGAGTAACAATATATTCTATGGATATTTCTTGGTGTGATATATATATATTTGCTGTTGTTTCTTTTTTTGCTTGTGGTTTTAGTGCCTTTGCCTCATGAAGATAAAAGATATATTTTAAAAGATCTAACAATTCTAAAGGTGAATGTAATGATATGATGTGAATGTAACACAATACTACTAATACTATATTACATTTACATTATGATTTAAATTTGTTTACATATTATACCTATGATTTTAAGTAATAAGTAGATTGATTTTCTATATGCCCAATAATATTTGAGTGAAAATACTGAAAGTTTCATAAAAAAGATTTAGTATTTTCATATCATTTTTTTCTTCTGCATTACTGATGTTTATATATACAGGTGCATAAATTTTTCATTCCAGTGACTAATGTCCTATAAGACATTCTATTATTTATTCTATAACACTTAAGTTTCACTCTTCTAATATCTAATTTGCTAAAGAATGGCAAGGTAACATTAATGGTGCTAAAGACAATATCAGGACTTTGTAAAGAGCATCACAAGGCACTATTGAACTTGTTTGGTTTATTGGGCATAATTCAGAGTTATTCTATTTTGTCAAAAAGAGCATTTCATGCATTTATTTTCCTCTGCATGTCAATAGCCTAGAATACAATGCACCAGGATTATTATATTTATTATAACTCTCACATGTAACTCTTCAGAGTAGAAGTTTCTTGGCCTTAATCAACTTTAACCAAAAGGTTCCTGAAATCTTTATTAATGTGACATGTGTCATGTATTAACATAAGGTAAACAAAGCACTTGCCTTAAAGGCTAAAGAAATGTTGATATTACCATGTGTTCTATATGGAAATATACCTTGGCTGACATTTTGGAGATGTAACAATATTTTTAAAAGATTCATGAACCAGTTTTGACCTGTACATAGGGCTCTACAATTTTTGGCACATTCTGAAATAAAGTAATTATAATTCACATTTTTCTTCTGTAATTTATGTAACAACTAGCCAACTAGACTAGGGTTTCATGGGTTTAGCATAGTAGCCAACTTGCATTTCTTTTTCCAACCTAATTAATTCAAAGAGACCAAAATCCAATGGGAAAAACACAGAGAAGCAGCCAAGGAAATTTTCCGGTAGTTCATCAGAATAACTTACAATGCAATTATATACAAATACAGTCATTAAAAAATAAAACTAAGATGTGAAACTCCTGGTACATTTGCAGAGACAGATATCAAATATTACACGAGTATTATGTCTTATGATGTAAATTTTAAAATCATATTTGTTTAGACCAATTCACTCTATAGCAACTCATGTTTTATTTAAGAAAAAGATTAATTAAAGACTATTTAAGGGACAACTTGGAATAGTAATGTTTAACATCCATAGTACTACTCAGCTTAGAAGTTCTAACTGGTGTAAAAACAGAAGCAAAATTGACCCATAATTTTTCTAATGTCAAATCCTGATGAAAAAAAAATGTTAGTGTCATAAATTTTCAAATTGCCTTAACTTTTTCTAATTATACAAATAAGAAAAAGTTAAAATGGAAATGTTAAGGAAATGAATAATCTAAGAAGTAAAAGTCCTTCAGCCTTTTTCTGTATATACACTAAAGTTGTTACTGTTCTATTGTACAGAAAGATGTCAAATAATACACACTACTCTGAAGTTTGACTTTTTTTTTCATTTAGTGATATTTCTTGAACATTTTTTTCATGATGCTAAATTTAGCTCTATCTTGTTTAATGGCTTTATGCCACTGCCTTTAATAGGCCTATAATAGTTTTCCCCTACTGATGGAAAATTGAGTTCTTAGCTAACTAAACTAAGCAGAAGTGAAAATTATGGTTGCAATGCTTTGGCATTTATTTCTGGAGGATAAATATCTAGAAGTGAAATTTTATGTCACAGATATGATCATTTTAGATTTAATCAATATGTCCAAACTCTTCTTGGATTAATATTTGCACTGAATGTAACCAAAGCAGCAGAAAATTTCCTTCTCTGTTCCTTGGGGATTTCCATTTTATTTACTTCAGCTGTATATCTTAATGTGGGGTTATATCATATTAAGTCTTCCCGTTCAAGGACATGATATTTCTCACCATTTATTTGGGTTGTCTTTCATGTGCTTTCAGAAATTTTTATGTATAGAACTCTTGCACAAAAATTTGCATAATCCTATACAATTTATTGTCATGAATTACTAAACTGTCATGTTTTGATTTATATGTTGTGTTTCAAACTTTTCATGTTTTGCTTATTAGATTCATTCTTATTGAATATTAACATATACATATTTATATAGACAACAGTGAAATCCATCACATTTACCTTTGTGTTTGAGCAAAAATCTAATGCTTGGTACATAATAGGTGCTCAATAAATTCTTTCTGAATAGGTTAATAAAAATTATTTACCCTTATGTATGAATAAAGAAAACAAGGAGACACTGAAAAAGAGGGTGAAGCCAGCTTTCTGGCATCTGTCACAATTACTCTTCTTTCCACCACATTGCACTTGTTTATGTGAAATAGATCTTAAAGGTATTACACAGTAGATTTCTCTCTCTCTCTCTCTCTCTCTCTCTCTCTCTCTCTCTCTCTCGGACAGAGAGGCATGTAGTCCATGGAAGAACTGTATTTTTGGTTGCCACCTTTCTCTTTCCTCTCCCATTCTCCCCTCCTTGCCTATGTGTACAAATACCACTGAACAAGCTGAAAATGGCAGGTCATGCAAAGAGCTGTTCAAAAAGCTGAGCATTTCCATGAGAGGTTTTCCTGAAATAAGAAACTAAGTGCAATTTTCATGAACCACCAATAAAGATCTGATGATATTATTGCTGCTGCAATTGAACATGAGGCAGGAGGGAGAGCAGACAGGCTCTGCCACTGCGTAAATCACCCCCATGGGAGGGAGGCAAGCACTCCGAGAACGGAAGATGGGGAATTCGTGACTCTTCCTGCCCAAGTTCCCTCTACAGTGAACCCAAGTCGTGATTTTCCAACAGCAGCCTCTCACAAAAACAAGACACGTTTCACTGTGAAGATAAGGCTTCTATTATATTCAAAATGGTTTGTTTTGCCTAAGACACAGAGTATTTAAACTGACAAAATGTGTCACTGAGAACAGCATTTTATGCAGATAGGTCTTGGTTAGTAGGATCTTGCTATTGGGAACTGACAGGGAACTATGATTTGGAGCCCATAACTCCTTTAATGGAAGGAAGTATCAAGCTACATCCTCTGGCAGGAAAACAACACCTTCTAATTGAAGAAAAGAAATACAAGGGTGCTCCTAGAGCCATCTTAACCCTCTACTGTTTCTTTCCTGCCTGTGTGTGTTTACTGTGGAAGAGGTTGGAAAGGTAAACTAAGATCAGTTAGCTTAGATATAATCAGTAATAATCAATGGGATCCCTATGGTTAAGATATGCAAACTGGGAGAGCATAGTGTTCAAATTTAATATTTATCTCAAATCATTCTTATCTTCTCCTTAATTATCTCACCTCAAATCGTAAGTCACATTGCAAAGAAACACCTGAATGGTGGATTAACGTTGATTAATATTGTTTAAGTAATTAAACAGCTACAACAATGGTTCTCAACTGGGCGTGGCTCCTCTCTCCATCTCCCCACCCCCCATCCCAGTATATCTGATACTCTCTAGAGAAATTTTGGTTGTCACAAATACTGTGGGTTGGGTGTAGGGAACAGTTGCAACTGGCATCTACTGGGTTGCTAAACATCCTGCAATGCATAGAACAGCCCCACAACAACAGAGAATTATCCAGCCCCGAATGTCAGCAGCACTGCTATTGTGAATCCCTGTGCTAGAAGAATGGACAAAATAACAGGCATTTCTTTGTAATATGACTTATGATTTGAGGTGAGATAATTAAGGAAAAGATAAGAATGATTTGTGATAAATATTAAATTGTATTTGAAAAATATACCTCAGTGAGAGAAAGGCTAACAGCATATGATTTCACTTATATGTGGAATCTAAAAAAAATAATGTAAACAAACAAACCAAACAGAAACTGACTCATAAACACAGAGAACAGACTGATAGTTGCCAGAGAGGAGGGGGCTTGGAGGATTGGATGAAAACAGTGAAGGGACTGAGAAGTACAGATAGGTAGTTACATAATAGTCATGGGGTTGTAAAGCAGAGCAAAGGAAATATAGTCAATAATCCTATATAATAAAGAGGTAATATGCAAATTAACCCTCACACCTTCACAAGATGGCTGCCTGTGACCAGGCCAGCAGGGGGTTAGTGAGGGACAACCAAATGACTGAACAAGCAGGCTGTGTGGGGCAACCAGGCCAGCAGGGGGTTAGTGAGGGACGACCAAA
>NW_005366679.1:257948-263287 GCF_000412655.1 Myotis brandtii | reverse complement strand
GGGGGGAAGTTGGGGGTGATCAGGCTGACAGAGGGGGCAGTGAGGGGTGACTAGGCCGGCAGGGGGGCAGTAAGGGGAGACCAGGCAGGCAGGCAGTGAGCGATTAGGAGCCAGCGGTCCTGGATTGTGAGAGGGATGTCCCCCAAGCGGTCCCGGATTGGAGAGGGTGCAGGCTGGGCTAAGGGGACCCCCCCATGCACAAATTTCATGCACTGGGCCTCTAGTATTATAATAACCATGTATAGTATAGGTGGAAATATCTCATGTCTTGTGTATTTTTTCAATGAGACTTAATCATTGAGCATGTTTAGCTCCTTCTTGTAACTTTTTTGACACTTCCTTTCTGTGTGTTGAATCTATGAAACTGAGTTTGAGAACTGGAATCTACACAAGTCCTTTTCTCTGTGTTAAACAATTCTGGGACTAAACCTTTTTCTGGACTGTCTTAAAAATTCTGTGATTAACAGTCATATTTAAATAATACCAAGATTTATTTATACAAACAAATCAATATAGCTACTGCTTCAGGAAAAAACCTTACTCCCGACAGAGAAGAGTGTGAAACAACTAAAATAGTTTATTAATCAGACTCTGAGCTTACTCATCAAAATTGTTTAAAGAATCTTCTCTCACTCTTACTTTGGTATGCCCACTAATCCAAGGTCATTGTATCCTAAACTTTGCCTGTTTACAGCTGTGTTCTTACCTTTCAAGATGCAGGTTAGAATTATCCAGCTGAGGCCCTACAATTGTACATTTCTTTTGATGTTCCCCTAGGACAGTGGTCGGCAAACTCATTAGTCAACAAAGCCAAATATCAACAGTACAACGATTGAAATTTCTTTTGAGAGCCAAATTTTTAAAACTTAAACTATATAGGTAGGTACATTATTATTAACTTAATTAGGGTACTCCTAAGGCTTAGGAAGAGCCACACTCAAGGGGCCAAAGAGCCGCATGTGGCTCACGAGCCGCAGTTTGCCGACCATGGCCCTAGGAGACCCTTCTAAGACTCTGTCAAGGTGAAATTCTCCATTGCTGCAGTGAACAGGTATCACTACTTTCTGACCTTTCCTTGAAGTTACAAACTTTTAAAACATTCTGTCCTGAGTAATGACCAAATCTTTGAAGTTCATTTAAATTAAAGCTTCTTTTCATTCCAGCTGGAATTTCCTTTGGGCTGACTACTTGCAGGAGAAGGAAGATCGGATGCTTAGTTCTCTTTCTCTCTTTTTCATTCACCTCTTGTTCCACTTGATCTAACACCACCAGAGTCAAAGTTGGGGTTGGGACTGAGAGAAGAATTAAATATGAGAGAAGAGGTAAGGCAAGTAGGAAAGTTCCTGTTTGACAGATAGTTTTTTGATTTCTGGACATTATCGATATTTAAAGCTGACTTTTTCATTTGTGGGGCACTTTTATTTTGAAGATTTCCCTTCAGAATGCCTTTTTCTAAAACTCCTGTGACAGGGGCAGGGACATTCCTTTGTCAGGCCCACCTCTAGCACACAAAATTTCTTTCTGGATGGACACTCCACATCTTTTTCCAACTGATGCCAATCACCTTAAGAGGCAACACTTTTGTGTGATGCTGGTAAATAAGTTCTCAGGATGACATTTCTATTTGGGATGCATATGTAGTCACTCTGCTTAACCCAGTTTCAGAGAGAGAGAAGAATCTTCCCAGTTGCAATCTTCATTCAAAGATCACTTGAACTTTTCTTAGGAATGAGTTACAAATTTCAGGAGATACACATAAAGCTTTCTATGTAGTCCTTTGAAAACTTCTTTCACTTACAACTGAGGTGAGACCTGCCCAAGTCTTCCCTGCTGTGGGATCAAGATTCCCAATATGTTGCTGATACTCTCAAAAATTCTTTTTAAGAAATGGAATGGTTTCTGATGAATAAATTTATAAGGAGAATGTAATTCAGAAAATGTTGCTTTGTTGAGATGTCATTCAGTGGAGAGCTGGATAAGCCAAGAATGCGGAGGTAAACATGTTAGGCAAAAACAGAGTCTCAAAGGTAGAAATAGCTTGGTGCCCATGAGAATGTAAAAGGCCAGGAGCTGTGGAGTAGTGAGCAGAGAGGGAGACTGCCTGATGGAGAGGCTGGAGGAAGAGGGGTCAGATAATAAAGAACCTTAATAGTCAGGCTAAGGTCTGAGTTCAACAGGATGCCATTTAGTAGTTAAGGGTTTGAGTAAAATGATAACAACCATATTTTAGAAAAAACAGTTTGGCTTCAATGTGAAAAACAGATTAAAAAGTAGAAGCTGGAAGTCCAATTAAGGACTTATTACAAGAGTCTAGGAGAGAGTCCAAACTGATATATCTTCATGGGTGTAGGGCTTTGCAATCTTTGTGCCTAACACAATAAAATACTTTAGAATTAATGAATTAGTAAAGGAATAAATTTTGCTGGCCAGAAATTTTATTAAGCCATTTTATAAATTTAATATGAGTGTCAAAGTCTCATAACCATATATCTTTAATATAGTTTAGAGTCTTGAGCCATTAGCATATTAATCCACAGAATTTGTACTAGTATAGATTACCATAGACATTTATTGCCATAATTTTTTTTTTATTTTTTTAGGATTTAGCAATTGCAAGTTTAATGGCGTGTTAATGAGGAACTTCAATACCAAAATAGTTTTAGAAGGGAAATTTCTGTAGGTTGAGGAATAAATTTGTGGTAAGGATACTAGAGCAGAAAAAGAATCCTGAAACTGTAAAATTCCTAGAAGAAAATAGAGAAAAAGCATCTTGACATTGGCATTGGCAAGAATTTCTTGGCTATGACACCAGAGGCACAGGCATGAAATAAAAAATAGAGAGTGTTGCCAGTGGAAATTAGGTGCTTTCATGGAGTACAAAGAAAGCATTCCAGGGACCCACGTATGGGGAGAGAAGGTTTAGTGGTAAGGTTTATTGTAGGCATAAATTTTAAACAATAAGAGTTCATAAAAGTGTTCTCAGTGAAAAAGTCTTCACTATATTACAACTTGTTTTTCTTTCCATCTCTCTCTTTTATATTGTTCAAATCAGATCTAAATTATATCTTGAATTAAAAGAAAATAACTATCTAATATTCTAAAGAAGTGATTGTTAAACCTTTCTGTTTTATTTCCCATTAATTATTTGATCAAATATGCTGAATCCTGTACAAACTAAAAGCTGCAATTTGTAAACATACAAGGTATAGAGTTATAAACATTTGACTATTTTGTTTATTATTTATAATAAATTAGAAGGGTGCAAAAATTCATTTTGGAACAATTTTATTGCTCTATATTCAAAATGCATAATTAATTCCTTTAGTGTGTGAAAAAAATGATAATAGTGTTAGAGAATAAATTTTATTGTTCTAATGATTGTAAAAACTTTCATTTTTTCCCTAAAATTATTTTGACCTTATTGTACACATCCAGTGGTGACGTGGGGAAGGGGAGAAACACAGAATGTAGTCTTCAATACATAAGTCATCAGGGAGTGTTGTATCAGAAGCACAGCCTTGTGGGAATAAGTCAAGCACTACATGTGCAGGGCTTTACAAAATAATGGGTGACACTAAACCCCTGGCAGGTGGAATCAGCTGCAAATAGTACTTTTACTTTCAGGTAGGTAGTTTGAGAGTTGAGAGACAATATATTTTTTAGACATTTTATGGAAACCATGAGGAATGAGGTCTTTCCAAAATATGATTCTTTCTCCCTTTGGCCATCAAAATCCCATTGGTTAAAAACCAGAGTCCTGAAAAAAAGCAACCATGTAGGTTGCTTGGTGTAAAAGAAAGACAAATATTTTTTTTAGTTGAAATTTTCTAAGTGTGGCCTGCAAATTATTCGGGAACGAAATAAAGAGAGGTTTCCTTCAAACATTTGAAGAACTGTAATTAAATATACTAGGTCTAATTTAGAAAGTAAATGATTTGTGTTTTTGCCTCTTCGACAAAGTTTATGTAAAGTTACTCAAAGGAAAAAAACAAACAAACAAAACAACAGAGTCCTATTCAGCAATCATGCTTCTTGGTATTTACCCAAAGAAGTTGAAAACTTACTTATGCCCACATGCAAACCTGCACACAGATGTTTATAGCAGGCTTATTCATAATTGCGAAACTTGGAAGCAACCAAGATGTCTGTCAATAGGTAAACGGATAAATAAACTGGTTCATCTATATGATGGAATATTATCCAGTGTTAAGCCAAGATGCATTATCAAGTTATGAAAGGGCATGAAAAATTAAGTGTAAATTAACAAGTGAAAGAAGCCTATCTGAAAAGTCTATGTATTGTATGATTCCAACTGTATGACATTCTAGAAAAGGGGAAAATAGGGAGACTAAAAATATCAGTGGTTGTCAAGGGTTAGGGGATAGGAAGGGATGACTAGGTGGAGTACAGAAAAATTTAGGGCACTAAAGTACTCTGTATGATACTACAATGGTACATGTAATTATAAATTTTTCTTAACCCATAGGATGAACTGTAATGCCAAAAAATTAACTTTGGGTGATTATGATGTGTCACTGTAGGTTCATAATTGTAACAAATGTGCCACTCTGTAGAGGATGTTGATAGTTAGAGAGGTTATATATGTGTGGGGTCAAGGGCTATATGGGAAATCTCTATGCCTTCTGCTCAAGTTTGCTATGAACTTGCAAACTAGAAAATAAAGTCCATTAAAAAAAAACTCACGAGGATCCTACAAAATTATATGCTTGTGATCCTCCTTTCCTTTAGTGCTTGTTCTCTACAATCTAGAGACTAAATGTTTTCGAGAAAGCACTAGATGCAATTTCCCTTGTAGATAGGCCACAGAGACCAATAAATTATTTGGTGCAGTTTTGAATTATTTGTTCTTTGGAGGTGTCATTAGCTGTCCCTTCTGTTTATATATGAGAACAAATAAAGTATGGTTAATTATAATGTTTCTGAGAAATAATAAATGGCTGTTGAAAGTAGTTTCTCTTCTGTTTGTTATTCTAACACAAAGTACTACATCTTCTGGCAAAAGGATGGTAAGTCGTTAATAAAATGGAAGTTGGTAGTATATGGATGCATTCAAGTAGTCTGGTAAGGGGCTGGAACCAGCATTCATTCTGAAATAGCCTCTGAGTTTTAAAATCTGAGTCCTAGAGGAAAACTAAATATTTGGCATCAGTCATTTTGTTTCTTATTGTTTAAAATAGAGATTTTTAAGATCAATATTTTTTTGGGGGGGTATAGTACAAAATTTATACTTTGCAAGTTTTCTTTTTACTTAATTCTCACCTGAGGATATATTTTAATTTTAGTTTAGAGAAAGAGGAAGGGAGAGAGAGAGAGAAATA
>NW_005366679.1:220600-257899 GCF_000412655.1 Myotis brandtii | reverse complement strand
AGAGAGAGAGAGAGAGAAACCTGTAACCTAGGTATGTGCTCTGACTGGAAATCGAACCTACAACCTTTTTGATGCTCAGTATACCAGGGCAAGTTAGCAAGTTTTTTTTTCCATCTTGTCTTCTCTGAGCTCCATGATACAGAAGTATACGTATTTGCACATATCTAGATAAGAACTATTAGGAGCAAGGAGTACACATGGGAACTAAATATTATTCTTTTAAAAATTAGAGCATGGTGGCCATGCAATCCTAAGAATGTGATAAATTAAAAATAAAAATGGAATTTATATTAACAATTAAAATATTATTAAAATTAGTTTAATCCATCTACACTAATAAAAGACAAACATGCAAATTGACCATACCTTCACTATGCCTTAAGCCACACCCACCAGCCAATCAGAGCGATTATATGCAAATTAACCCAACCAAGATGGCGGCTGGCAGTCACGGAGCTGGAGCAAGCAGGAGGCTTGGTTGCCCCAATGATGGAGGAAGTCAAGCTTCCCCCCTGCCACTGCCAGCTCTGAGCTCCACTCAAGGCAACAAAGTTTCAATTATAGAAGATAAATAAACCCCAGATACCTGCTTTCAGCCAGCCGTGGCCATGGAGCTGGAGCCTTGGGTTGCCCCTGGCGATGGAGGAAGCCAAGTTTCCCCCCCGCCTGCCCTGGCCAGCTCTGAGCTCCACTCAAGGCAACAAAGTTTCAATTATAGAAGATAAATAAACCCCAGATACCTGCTTTCAGCCAGCCGTGGCCATGGAGCTGGAGCCTTGGGTTGCCCCTGGCGATGGAGGAAGCCAAGTTTCCCCCCCGCCTGCCCTGGCCAGCTCTGAGCTCCACTCAAGGCAACAAAGTTTCAATTATAGAAGATAAATAAACCCCAGATACCTGCTTTCAGCCAGCCGTGGCCATGGAGCTGGAGCCTTGGGTTGCCCCTGGCGATGGAGGAAGCCAAGTTTCCCCCCCGCCTGCCCTGGCCAGCTCTGAGCTCCACTCAAGGCAACAAAGTTTCAATTAAAGAAGGTAAATAAATCCCAGAATAAAAAAAGAAAAAGAAAAAAGGAGAGGCTGGGAGCTCTGTCGCTGGGGGGGCTTGGCCAGCCTGAAAATGGCCCTCAGCCCCTCACCCAGGCTGGCCAGGCACCTCAGCGGGACCCCCACCCTGATCCAGGACACCCTTCAGGGCAAACCAGCCAGCACCCACCCGTGCACCAGGCCTCTATCCTATATAATAAAAGGGTATTATGCAAATTGACCCTAACAGCAGAAAGACTGGGAATGACTGGTCACTATGACACATACTGACCACCAGGGGCCAGATGCTCAATGCAGGAGCTGCTCCCTGGTGGTCAGTGTGCTCCCACAGGGGGGGCTCTGCTCAGCCACAAGCCAGGCTGATGGCTGCCAGTACAGTGGTGGGGGTGGGAGCCTCTCCCGCCTCCTCAGCAGTGCTAATGATGTCCAACTGCAGCTTAGGCCTGCTCCCTGCTGGCAAGTGGACATCCCTCAAGGGCTCCCGGGCTGCCAGAGGGATGTCTGACTTCCAGCTTAGGCCCAATACCCCAGGGAGCGGGCCTAAGCCAGCAGGTGGTCATCCCCCGATGGGTCCCAGACTGCGAGAGGGCACAGGCCGGGCTGAGGGACCCCCCCGAGTGCACAAATTTTTGTGCACCGGGCCTCTAGTTCATTAATATTAGCTTAATCAATATGAACTAAATAGACAAAAAATGACCCTTTGAATATTAATTATGAGTTGTTGTAGTCAGGTATCTGATAGAATCAGGACTGAAATAGCAGGTCCACTGCTAATAGATGTGACTCTGGGAAAGTTATCAAGTTTTTGAATTGTGAATGATTTAATCTGTAAAGTAGAGAAGACATTAATGGTTTTTAAGTGAGAATTTATACTTTAGGTGTTTTTTATTTATAAACTAGAGGCCTGATGCATGAAATCCATGCATGTGGCTCGGCCCCCACTGCTGCGGCAGCTGCCTGCGCCTCGGCCCCCCGCTGCCATGGATTTGTCCAGAAGGTTGTCCGGTATAATTAGCATATTACGCTTTTATTATTATAGATTGCAGAATGGTACATACCTAAGTAAGAGTCAACATCAGGAAAAATACTGCATTGAGAAATGACACAACAGGCTACTGTCAGACTACTAACCATCCTATAACATGGTATAAAGGAAAAGAGGAAAAAAGTGTTAAATATGAAAATCATGATGGTAGGATTATAGTCAACATCTCCTGGGTTCCCCAAATGGGCCAACTAGAGATCTTATTACAGCAATAAAATTACCTCAATAATATAACATTCTACCATAACCCAACTGATAGGCCTCAACCTGTTTCTTCCAATATGCTGTCACACTTCTACTTTGACTCCTGGGTCAAAGTAGAGGTTCAGCATGTACTGATTGACTAAATAACACACTACTTTCCCTAAAGCTTACTAGAACTTGGATCTTCTTTGAAGCTCAAAACTATAGCCCTAGCCAGTTTGGCTCAGTGGATAGAGCATTGGCCTGCAGACTGGAGGATCCTGGTTTTGATTCCGATTAAGGGCACATGCCCAGTTTGTGGACTTGATCCCCAGTAGAGGGTGTGCAGGAGACAGTGGATCAATGATTCTCTCTCATCATTGATTTTCTATCTCTCTCTCCCTCTCCCTTCCTCTCTCAAATCAATAAAAAGATATTTAAAAATATATATACATATATATTTAAATGTGAAATATGATAAAATATACTGAGCTTTCTAAAAATTAAGTACAATAAACCAAACAAATATGAAACCTGCTTCTGAGAATTGATAGGGGAAGAGCACATGATATGGTGGTGCTATGGAGGACAGGGGTCATGGAGCTAGCACAAAAAGTAAAGGTTGTTAGTGCCCATAATAATATAAATATTATTTCCAATTTTTTTCCAGTTAACCTTGAAAAATAGTTTATTTTAAATAATGAAAAGGCACAGTATAATGTGAGATAGGTAACTATCCTATATGTATATCTATCCAGATCATTATAACTATTCATCAGGGAACTGACTAATCAAAACAGATGCTGACCACTGTGTCATACTGGTGTGCACTGGCCAAAAACAACCATGCATCTGGGATGTCCCTTGATATACTCCTGATCAATAGATGGATTACTCATATAAATGCATTTCCATCTTCTACTGATCATGGATGAAAAGGTCATCTTGTTCCCCAGAGCTCTTTACCCTGCCAGATGAATAAGAAGTAGATGTCATGAATAATCAAGAATGAAAGCACTTAGGACTATATCTGTATATTATTAGTCACTCATTCATTATGTATGAACTAAAAATGCATTTCCAAAATAATAAAAATGAAAATAATAGAGCCCAACAATGGAGAATTTGAATAAGAAACTGAAGTGTCATTTATCAAAAGTTTGAAGGCAAAATTAATCTAATGGAATTCTGTATTTTAGTAGGCAATTGTGACAGCCTGAAAAAACGATGTATTTTTTGTTCTTTTAAAGTAAAATTTAAAAAAAGTTTTTCAAGTCCAGCCAACTAACTTACCTTTGGTGAGAGAGATGTGAGGATGTCATTCTTTCTGTTCCCTGAAGTAATATTTACTGCATGAACTGATATGTGCATTCAGGCCAATGGTAGGTTGAAGTGACTACTGGATTCTCCTTATAATCACAGGGACTGTTCATTCAGACAGCTGCGAGCAAAACAAAGGAGGCTGTGAGGCAATTGCTCCTACAGCAGGCCTGAATCCTCTGCGTACTTCCCGTCAGATTCCACAGAGCATGTAATGCCAATTCTTAATTAGAGGGATAGAAAAGAAAGAAATGAAATGGGAAAAACAAGATGTCATCATACATTGGGTTCTGTTCTCTTAAATTCTCTGACCATTTATTGCACAGTTTTGTTCTCGAGATTTAGTTTGCTTAACTGGGAATGATAGCTATGCTTGACAAAATTATGTTCTACTCGCCAAAGGCTGGCCTTTAAGCTTGCTCTAAAATACATAATGCTTGGAGTTGGGAGTGTAAGTGAGGAACAAAAATTTTGTCTTGACTTGGTATTTGACTTACTGCAATAAGTCAAATACCAAGTCAAGACTATAGGCAATGTGATGCCCATAATTAAGCCTTAGCAAGCCTGCACTTTGCCACATTAATCTTCGCCTTTCACTCAAATGTAGAGTTGAAAGATCAGCCAATGAAATTACATCCTTTGCCAATCTTGTATGTGTGAGTGTTTGTGTATTTGAGAATGTTTGTCTTAGACTAGTTTTTATAGGCATTATAAATCATGACTGCAGTTGTAAATTAGCAAAAATAATTTAACAGTTAGAGGATGGAATTTGTACACTATGTACCACAATTTTGCAGACTTTAAAAAGCAACATAGTGTTCATTTAGTTGACCATTTTAGGTGGCATTTGAGATTATATTCCTCTTTTCTTTATATAGTTTTATTTGCAATGCTAGCTCCCAACCAAAATTAATCTTTTCTCTCTCTTTTTTCCCATAAGCAATTTCCTGTATTTCTAGAATTTATAATCTGACTTGTAATATTGTTATTTGTTTATATGACATTCTCAGCCCTAAACTGCTTGGTGGTGGCCCTATTCTGGCAGTGCCATAGATCACACAGAGAGAACTCAGTAAAAAAAATTTTTTTTGAATTTTTTATTAGAGTTTATTTAAGCCAAACTGTTGACATGCTGGGAAGCAAGATATCAAATGCTCCCCAGTAATAATTTTTAAGTTGAATAATTTTGCAAAAGACATTTTATTGAAAATAGATTCCTCATAATTAAAAAGTTTACATAGCAAAAGGTAGGCCATATAAAAATCCATGGTCAATAAAAAATAATCCTATTTTTTATTCATAAATATTTATATGTCCTTTCTCTGCACCAGACCCTGTGTGAGATTCTAAAGGAGAGGAGAAAACATAAAATGCATTAGATTGTCCAAAAGCTAAAACATAAAACAAGTAATAAACTAAAGGGTGCTAAAAATATTGTACTGAGTCAAGGTCAAGTAGGTAAGATATATTTCCTTGGTGATGTGAAGTGTCAAGACAGGTTTCACAGACAGGCTAATATCTGAATTGGGTCCTGAAGTCGATGAGAAGGTTGAAAAAGATTTTGCCAAATAAACAAGAGAATAAGGCAATTTCAGGGTTAGAAACTGACATAGACAAAAGTCCAAGAGGTTGAATAAATAGTACAGTTTATAAGATCGAATAAGAAATAGCTATGTGTCATGGTGGAATTTTCTGGATGAGGAGGGGCCAGATGTAAAGTTGGGCAGTTTGCATTTTATTCTATAAGTTGTAATGATTTTTTTAATAAAAGAAGTGACGAGGTGTAGCTTGCTAGTCTAAAATGGGCAAAATTTGGAACAGCAAATGATAAGGTCGTGGAGACCAGAGAGGAGGCAGAGATGAGAGGCTAGGAGAGAGCAGTGGAATGGGGTTGGAAAATATGGAAGCATGGGAGAGTTCAGTGTAAGAACTGACAGAATTGAAAATATTTGGAAACTAGAGACCCAGTGCATGAAATTTGTGCATAGGTAGGGTCCCTACACCTGGCCAGTGATCAGGGCTGATCTGGGCCTTCTAGCTGCCAGCCGGGACCTTCCTTCCCCAGCTGCTGGTTGTTGACCAGGGCCTTCCTTCATTCTGCGCCACCCCCTGGTGGTCAGCACACGTCATAGCGAGCAATCGAACTCCCGGTCTCCAGGTTGAACTCCCGAGGGGACACTTTGCATATTAGCCTTTTATATATATAGATAGGTGGTTACAATGGAGTCAAAGACAATTCATCAATTTCCTCCTTGAATACATGGGCAGGATTATGTCATTACTGAAGGGATCTGGAGCTCTCTTTTCTCTCTTTTGGGAGGTGAGGCTAGGTTGGTGAATAATGATGAGTTTGGGCCAGAAGTTTCATATGCCTATGGAACATTGTAATAGAAACATATTACTTATTCTAGCCAAGCAAATCTTATGTCTTCACTCATCTCCTAGTCTTAAGACATGCCTCTTCTTGCTTCACATGGTTTTGAAGCAACCATCATTTGTACAATAGACACTTCCTGTGGCCACGGTGAACTGGCTGAGGGTATTATTTTCCTGAAATGGGCCACTAAGAGTGTTTCCCTCAGGTTGTTAAAACTATATCAGAAAACACAAAGTAAATCTCTCTTTGTATGTCTGAAACTGTAGATATGTAAACTTGGCAACTGTTGGATGTCGCATGCCAACATGTAGGCTAAAGAGAAAAAAAAAAAGCTAGTTGCCAGTATGAGAAAATGCATAAACAGACAGTCAAGAGGGGGGCTGGTGAGAGATGGAAAAATAATGTTTCTAGAGTTCCTCTCAAGACTTTGGCCACTTGTGTTGGCCATATATTCCATCCCTTAGGCTCCCCGGAATTCCCCAGAAATCGCGCCAGGAAAGCCTCCCTTTCTTCCCTTGATTGTGCCTAAGCTAGCCAGAGACCACTTCTGCTGCTGTTGTTTTTTCTTGTTCTTAAACTAAAGATGTATTATACTACGTCTGATTGGAGATGTTCACTATGCAAAGGAAAATATTCACAAAATAGTGTTAAGACTTAGGTAGAGATTTAGATATCATCAACATAAATTCAGAAGCTGAAGTCCTAGAAGAAGATTAAGGTGCCTAGAACGAACAAGTAAAGTGAAAGATAATGGGCATGAAGGCAAAGTCTCCATAACTACCAAATTTAATGATCCACAGAGAGGAAGACTTTTTTTTAGATAGGAAGAGGAAAAGGGTGACGTAGGTTGACAAAAGCGAAAAAGAATTTCAAAGGAAAAAGGAATTTCAAATATGAGGTGTGGATAACTCTGAAATATTACTAACAGTTCAAACAGGATGAGGGTTAGTAAGAAGCAACTGAATTAGGCAAATGATTATTGTTCACTTTTGTTAGATGTAAACAGTTTCATTAGAGTGAGAAGGATGTTGCCTAAAAACAGATAAATAATAAGAGAAGACTGCTCTTGCAAAGTGTGTGATGGAATGGAAGAGGCAGTAATTAGGAGAAGCAATTGCATTCAATTTGACCAATGTTTAATTCCTAGGATGTACTAGGTACAAAATTAAGCTAAATACAGTTTCTGCCTACAACAATTTAGTGGGGAAGCTCAAAATCTAAAGTGAGTGGTAAGAGAAATGGGGCTAGAGAAAAACAATTTTAACTCCTCAACAGTTCTGTGGTCATGTTCTATTTGATGTCTAAAAAGCACATTAATTTTTGTATGCCTGTGCATTTCCCTGCATGCACATGGGTACGAGTACATGCATATACACATACAAGACAGACAGTCTAAGTTGAATCAACTAGTTTGTTTAAGAGCAATCAACACCGGGACTAGTTCTAATCCACTGTTACTATACCTATTGTCAAGAGTCAATTCCGCCCAGCCAGTGTGGCTCAGTGGTTGAGCATTGACCTTTGAAACAGGAGATCACAGTTGGATTCCTGGTCAGGGCACATATCCGGGTTGTGGGCTCAATCCCAGTGTGGGGTGTGCAAGATGCAGCCCATCAATGATTCTTTCCCATCATTGATGTTTCTGTCTTTCTCTCCCACTCTCTTCCTCTCTGAAATCAATAAAAATATATTTTAAAAAGAGTGAATTCCTTCTCTTACATAACAATTGAACCATATAAGGAAAGAGTACCCATAAACATCTTCCTCTTAGACAAAGTGTAGCAGCTATGTTTGTCAAAAGAGAAAGCAATACTCAGTTGAATCACATCAGTATTATTAGTTTTTCATTGGCAAAACAAAATATATGGAGAGATATTTATAAATATATATATTTTTTCTCTACTTAACCCTTTGAGTACCAACCAATATCCTAGGAACTATGCTAAAATTGCCAAGGCTTTAGGGCTACAAAACCTGAGTAAACTTCATAAAATCGTAGTACCTGTAAAAAATTAGGCAGATAAATGTCAGTGGTCAATTTTAGAACTACAAACATTCGGCATCATAAGTAATCTGCACTTAGGTGCCATCTGTCAATAAAGAGTGAACTACTAGCATCTAATAGTGAGACTGCATAAGACAGGAGGAGCGCGATAGCGCTCCCGGCACTTTTGGCGAAAGACAGGAGGAGCGCAATCGCGCTCCCCAGTACTCTAGGGGTTAAGGGAAATTATTTCTAAATAGTACTAAAAAACTTTCCACAAATGGAAGTTGTTAGCATTTTTAAGCACACACCCCTAAGTATCTAGTTTTTCCAACAAAAGGATGCCAAGAATAAAATTCTTTAGAAGGGAGGCTCCTGTTTAAGAGCTACCCATATTCTATTCACAGATATTGAAAAATAGCTCCTCACTGTCTTCAATTTTATAACCTGGCCAGGGTTTCTGACCTTTGCAACTTCAAATACTCTTTCCTAAGACTGTTCCAAATCTGCCAAAGGTTTGTGATAGTTAGTTGGCCTTGACACATTCTTACTTATATCTTTTGTAAGATGATTGTGTATTATATACATCTTATTCTTCATCCTATCACTGCGTTGTAGACAAAGAAAGTCCAGTTGATGAAAACTAAGGCAAGTAACTGATAAATATGTTGGAAAAACAATACAACTTGGATTAATTTGGCCTACTCATCAAGCCCATATATTTTAGACAGAGAAAATATAACTAGAAATGTAGCCTATCAGAAAATTGCAGCAAGTATAAAATAATCCTATATAATAATAGCCTAATATGCTAAGTTTCCAACCGTTCAACCAGTTCCTATGATGCGCACTGACAACCAGGGGAGGGGCAGAAGCTCTGACCAGTACATTAGTTTGTTGCTGGGGTCCGGCAGAGGACTGGACGAGACAGGCCGAACACACCCTGGAGCCCTCCTGTGGTCCCTCCTCTGCCCCAGTTGTGCACTGGTGGGGTCCCTCAGCTTGACCTGTGCCCTCTTGCAATTCAGGACCTCTCAGGGGATGTCAGAGAGCCAGTTTTGGCCTGATCCTCACAGGCCAGGCCGAGGGACCCCACCGGTGCATGAATCTGTGCACTGGGCCTCTAGTTATTATATACAAAAGCTTATTTTCTCCTTTTTGCATGGACTGGACTTTGATCAGGTCAAAGGACTATCTAGTACAATAATCCTTATGAGTCTGTTTGCCTGGTTGTTTTCATTTGATTTAAAAGCAGAATTGCCAAAAATATCTTGAACTTAACTCTTGCTTATACCTACCTCAAATCTCTTCCCTTTCCATAGCCTTTCCTCAATTTGATGACTTTCCTCCTGATCCATTCAGTTATTCCAACCACATATCTAGGTGCAATCCTTAATTCATTATTTTTGTCTCAAAGCCAGTTAGGAAATATGTCATATTCCTGTAATTCCTATCTCCAAAATATACCCCAAATATATCTCCTCTGCTCCAACACTGCTGCTACCATGCTTACTCTAGTCCCCTCCTCTCTTGTCTGCATTCCTAATGTGTGCTGCTTTCACCCAAGTCCATGAATCATTCTCCACACTGCAGTGATTTTATAAAATCGGAATCAGAGCACATGACTCTCCTGAAAAAACGTTTTAGAGGTTTTAGAATAAAACCCAAACTCCTCATCATAGCCTGTGTTGCTTCATGTGATAGAGGTCTCTGACCACCGCCCCCCTCTTCTCTTCCCTCCCTGCACCCCCCACCCCCACTGGCCTATTTCAACTCCTCAAACCCTCCAGACTTTTTTTCCACCTTGGGGCTTTTGCACGTGCACTTCCTCTGCCTGGAATATTCTTATGCTTAAATTTATTGCAAACTTTGATCATGCCAAATTAAAAAATATATCTTTCCAAATTAAAAAATATATCTTTTAGTTTATGTAACCTGAGCCAAAAATTCAGTGAAAAAGTGTTAAGCACAATCATGCTGATTGTTGTGTCATGAGGGAAATTAGAATTATAGGGACAGTATATTGTTCCAGTTATTATATAGCTGCATAAGAAACAGTCACAAATTTAGTGACATGAAAAAAAATTTATTATGCTCATGGTTTCTGTGACTGAGGAGTTTTAAAAGGGCTCATGGGAATGACTTGACTTTGTTCCACGTCTGAGTTCTCAGCTAGGAGGGCTTGAAGACTGGAAATGACGAGAGTGGTAGATTTGAATTATCTGAAGGTTCATTTACTCACATGATTAGAGAATGGATGCTAGCTGTCAGCTGAAACCTCATCTGGACCGTGCAATATGGCTCTTCAGTCTTCCTCACATTATGGTAACTGCATTCTAAGAGTGAGCATCCTGAAAGAAACAGGCCCAAAGTGTGTGGCCTTTTAACAATCTAGCGTCAGAAGTCACATTGGTTCCATTGTATTCACGAGCCTGCCTAGATTCAAGGGAAATTGAGTGGAACCTCGTTCTCAAATTTAATTCATTCCAGAAGGCTGTTGGAAAACTGAAGCATCTTTCCCCATTAGGAATAATGTTAATTGAATTAATCTGTTCCAGACCCTCAAATGATTCCCTGTTTTAACCTTTCTTATATACAGCACATGTCTCATGTGCTGTTTAATATATAAACACTTTAAGAACAAAAAGGACATGAAATGTAAATGAAAATTTAACAAGAAGGAAATGAAATGTACAGTTTAAAACTGAAAATTTAATAATACTAATAAGCAGCAACAACAAACAAAAAAAACCATGAAAATAGTCACAGCACAATTTTCTGAGATGTTAACAGTGGTAAACTAACTCATACTCACACATTCTCTCCTTTGTTTGTCTCCTGAGAGAGTCATGACTGATCATACAGGTATCAGCCTAAAAGGGTAATGGATTGAGAAGTGAATTGTTCAAGATTGGAGACATTCAAGCATTGAGGTTTGACTGTAAACATATACCTTCCCTATTAATGAGAGGAGTGGCAAAGCCACTTGGTAAGAAGAGCATGTGGTATGAGAGATATTGTTGCCACCATCTTCCATACATATTTTACCTTGAATTGTGGTGTCATGGGAGAGCAGTGGAGTAGCTGGCTACAAAACAATTACAGATGTCACTGACAAAGATGGAACGCTGGGTAAATGGATCACTGGTCTCACCCAAGAGGCAAATATTTCCTATCACCTGGTTTTAAAGTCACATCACTTCTTAGGAAAGAAAAAATATTCATTTCAATCAAACAGGGTAATTTAATAAATCAAGGGTGATTTATTGATTTAATAAATCAATAAAGTTTCAATAAGGTAACTTAAGGTATAATTTTTATATTACATACCAGATAATGCTGTTACACTTACAATAAGCAAATAAAAGACTACAACCCCCATATAAAAGATCAATGAAGATATGGGAAATCAAAATAAAACTTTTAGAACTTTTTAAACTTGGCCATGCCTCACTTTTCTCTACTTTGATTTTTTAATCACTCTAAGACAAAAAAAATTTTTTAAAACATCAAGCCACATAAAGAAGCTAAAGCATTTTTTAATTTTATTACTATTTTTTTAATTTAAATTCTTTATTGTTTAAAGTATTACATGAGTCTCATTTTTCCCCCATTGACCTCTCCCAGGCCGCTCCCACCGCCTAGCACAGGCCCTCATCCCCCTACTGTCAGTGTCCATTGGTTATGCTCAGATGCTTCTCTGTCTCTGGATCTGTTTTTGTTCATCAGTTTATGTTGTTCATTATATTCCACAAATGAGTGAGATCATGTGATATTTATCTTTCTCTGACTGGCTTATTTCGCTTAGCATAATGCTCTCCAGTTCCATCCATGCTGTTGCAAATGGTAAGAATTCCTTCTTTTCTACAGCAGCGTAGTATTCCATTGTGTAAATGTACCAGTTTTTTAATCCACTCATCTGCTGATGGGCACTTAGGCTATTTCCAAATCTTAGCTATTGTAAATTGTTCTGCTATGAACATAGGAGTGCATATATCCTTTCTGATTGATGTTTCTGTTTTCTTGGGATATATTCCTAGAAGTGGGATTACTGGGTCAAATAGAAGTTCCATTTTTATTTTTTGAGAAAACTCCATACTGTTTTCCACAGTGACTGCACCAGTCTGCCAAAGCATTTTTATCTATGTCATATTACTAATCCAATACAATGCACAAACTGCTTAGGGATATTTCTCCCATTGCTTTCAGTCATCTGCCTAAACACAAGGAACCTCAAATAGTCATTCCTTCAAACTGTCCTAACTGGACTTGGTTGATGACTAGAAGAAAATGGATGTGAATAATTTATGGGGGAGAAATTATATAATTCCAGACTTATGCATTTATTTCATTTTATTTAAATCAGTCATTGGTTAAACACGATTTGATAAATAATGAATAAAGTAATATATTACATTTTGGAAAAATATAACAGATTATATTTGTTGGAAAACTTGCACAGAATGAATGTACACATATACACATGTTAGGAAAGTAGACACTATCAAAGGATGTAATTAAAGAATTATTTTATTAACAGAATTTGAGTTTGCAAAACATGGAAATTGAGTTTCTGTATTTAGAATTTATCTTTGGAACATATTTTCTTTGACTACCAGTGAAGTAGTTATAATTCAATATTGAAAATGTTGGTACTTTGGCTCTCTCAAGTCAACATTTAAATACTCAACTTGAAATATGCAATACAGAGTTTATGCTTTTGCAATAGTTTTTTTTTTCCCCTGTCAAGGATTCTTTTTATTTTATTGGCTACTTAGCAAAAGCCTTTTCATTCCTCAGGATCTAGCTCAAATATTTTCTGGTTCTGTGTTTTCATAACTCTAAGCTCTGTTATAATACTCATCATATTTCACTACATTCACTATATAACCCAAGTTTCCTCATGCTTCACTAGCCATGGGTACAAAAGGGGCCACATGAATGATAATGACAAAATTACTTTAGGTTTTTCCCTAACCTGCTCAAGTAGTGACTCAGCATCCTGTGAATTTCCTATTAAACATTCCCAGTAGTACCCAGGTTGCTTCACATGTGCCTACAAGCTGGTTCTACAAGTGACAGCCACAGTCTCCCATCAGGTTGACACCAGGTTGCCAGAGGCCGGTCCATCCTTGTTGCTTGACACAGTCGCTACAGGGAAGAAACATCTGCACAGCATATGTTTCAAGGGACCTGGCATACTGTTCTTAATATGTTTGCTCCCCTTCTTAGCGCTATGTGTTCTAACCAAGGCCACCTCCCTGAGAAAGGTTGTTTCCCCAGGTGGGGATTTTTCCCTGGAGTTAGGGATTAACAGGACTAAGGAAGGGAATAAATCAGTAAAACCCCTTAACTAAGTACCAGGCAGGTAGTTAATCACCTTAACTACGAACAATCACGCTTAAGATAGATAATCTTTACTTAGGATAATCTCCTTCAGTTACTTCCTTGTAGCTTAACAGAACAGTAGAGTAGTGACCTTGGAATGGAGATAACAAATGCCTTAACCTTTGGGATAGAATGGATAGGATTAAAATCAAATGGTATAAATACAGATGTAACAGGAGAATAAAGAGAGAACCTGGCTGGAGAACCTGGCTGGAGAACCTGGCTAGAGAACCTGGCTATGCTGATCAAATGAACACTGTCTCCAAGAACCTGGCTAGAGAACCTGGCTATGCTTATCAACTGTCGACGTGTCATTCCTTCTTCGCTGACTCCATCCACACCTTTGGGAACCCCTGGACCTGCTGGGGCTGGACCCCAATACCAGGTACTGCTGTGTCCACTGAGAATGTCACTCCCATTGAGCACCATGGTCTCTGCTACTGTTCTGATCCAGTTACTATAATACTGAGACATACCAGACTGAGCTTCATGGTGCTGAGAGGGGACTGCTATGCAGAAATGGGGAAAATTCTCAGCTCTCCCATCCTGTTTTATGCTTTGTCACTAGAGACATAAACAGCTCTGTTTATGTTTCCATCTATACTAATAATAGAGGAATATGCAAATTGTCCAGGACACTGTCACAGTAACAGTAATGACCAGCAGGCTGCATGGGGCAACAAGTCCGGCAGCGGGGTTAGTGAGGGATGACAAATGACTGAACAGCAGGCTGCATGGGGTGACCAGGCTGGCAGGAGGGTTAGTGAGGGGTGACCAAATGACTGAGCAGCAGGCTGCATGGGGCAACCAGGCCAGCAGGGGGGGGCAGTTGGGGGCAACCAAGTTGGCAGGGGAGGCAGTAAGGGGCAACCAGGCTGGCTGGGGGGAGAGCAGTTAGGGGCAACCAGGCTGACAGAGGGGGGCAGTTGTGGGTGACCAGGCTGGTGGGGGGTCAGTAAGAGGCGACCAGGCCTGCTGGGGAGAGGCAGTTATGGGTGACTAGGCCAGTGGTGGGGGCAGTTGGGGGCAACCAGGCCAGTGGGGGGGGGGCGGTCAGTCCTGGATTGTGAGAGGGATCCCAGATTGGAGAGGGTGCAGGCTGGGCTGAGGGGACCCCCCCACCCCCATGCACAAATTTCATGCACCGGGCCTCTAGTATCTCAATGACTTTCATTAAAACAACTCTTGTAGCCCTTCTCCCCACGCCCCCATGCACAAATTTCATGCACCGGGCCTCTAGAATCTCAATGACTTTCATAAAAACAACTCTTGTAGCCCTTCTCCCCACGGATTAGATTCCATTCCATGGGGGTTATCTTCATTTTACCCATCTTCCCAATCACAGCAGATAATTTCCAGTCTCTTCCCTTTTGCTAGACACTAAGACAAACATAGGCCCTATATAGTTGCTCTTCATTGTCACCTTCCAGCCCTTTCAACTCTAACCAGGTCACAGACATTGTCCGAATGAGTAAATCCCACGTGGACTGAAAGTACAGTATCCGCAACAGTTCTTCACACATTTTCAGCCTCAGATAATTATAAGCCCTTGAAGACATAAAATAAGACCTTGCATTGAATGAGAAACTAAAAAATAAATATAAACCAATTCATAGTCCAATCCCTTAACTATAAAGATAACGAAATTATATGAAGTGTTTAGAACTGTGAAGATTTTTCTCTGCTTGCAAGGTAGCAATTTAGCCTGCTACAGTATTATGGAAACCGGCAGAAGTCACAAAAACTCCTGGGTCAGAAAGAAGACACCTCATTATCTGCAACACAGTCAGAAGCATGAACTTCACATTTACATCATGCAGTTGTCCTAGCCAATACTCTAGACATTACTGTCTAGACAATACCAAGATGTACCAGACTGAGCCTTCCTGGTGCCGAGGAGAGGAATGTCCTATGCACAGAGAGGCAATGTGTTTTTCCATAGAGACGATGTGTTGTGTCACATCTGAGAAGCCCCAAGTTTTGGGAACCCTACTATTTTATAATGGGTGGCAGAGCAATCTGTCAAACTTTTGCCCAGATGAAACATTATCTTTATTATACTGTAGAGTAAACAAACTTGCACTCTGTTCTGGGGGAAGAATCTACTTCTAACTTCTACAAATGTCCTTGGAAAGATAATCTTTTCAAGGTTCAATGAAGGTCATCAGTGCCTTTATTCACAAGCCATGCAAAAACTATTTTCCAACAGTCTCACAAGTTAAAGTGTTCTCATGTTCCCAGAGTTAGTAAATACCAAGGCCAGACTCAGGTCATTTGACAACAATCCAATAATTTCTTCAAGTGAAACACCAACATAAAAGGAATAGTATGATACTAGTTCAGTTTCTTTGATTAACACAGTTAAGGGCAAGAAAGGGCTTTCCAAAATATACTTTAAAAGCTCTAATATTACTGTACTTATCTACATTCTGTAATGAGTACTACAATATTAATTGTATAAATTCTACTATGCTCTTCTCCAAACTTCTATAGAATTGATATACTGACAAAATTTAAAACAAACGAGCCAATAAAGAAAGAATATAGCAAGCAGTTAATAGCAAAGCAAGTATTGCCTTACTTTCACTTTTGTAACTGAATGAAATGCTCAGTTTCTGGCTCCATCTTGTTCGAGCCTGCTTTGTATTCATGGCCTTCAGGCTAGCAGCTTCTGCTTAGTCTTACATATAGAAATACTAACTAGAAATACTAACAAGTGGAGGGATTCTGCTTGTGGCTTGAGGAGATAAGGGAAGTATATATCGGTTATCAAAGATCTGCAGGAACCTTGTAAACCAATTCACAGCAAGTAGCACAATCTTCCTTGGACCTCTGCTGGCACCCCGATGTCTGTGGTGGTCAATCACTTCTTGCCCCTCCCATTTCCCCTTCCCTAGACATAAAAGAGACTGAACTCTATACTTTCTTAAGATAGATTTGAGGAATCGCTAGGTCTCCCATCTTCTCCAGTTGATGCCTTCTTGATCAATCAACCTTATCTTACTCCAAACTCTGACATTTTGGATTTTGGTCTTTCAAAACATTGGGCACATGAACTTTGGATGGTAACAGTATATCTAGAACCTAAGCAACATCCGCCTTTAAATGACCAAATCAGCATTTACTAGAACTTAGAGACTTTAAGCAGAGATTTTCACATTTTAATCATGATATTTCTAAGTCGTGGGGCTTGAGAGTCTCAGCTCTATTTTTCTGAAGCCGTATTTCAGAAACTAATTGTTAGAACAGAATGCAAATTCATTAATCGAGGGGGTCATATTTTATGAAATAATGGCTGGAAAAAATGCACCAAAGTTAAATAGCTCATGTTTCTGTGAACACACTCTTTTCAGGGTTGTTGATGATGAAAATCATTGTCATGACCACTGTTAACTCATTATATTTCAACGTAAGGAACTGTTTTATGATGGCTCAGCTTATAGTTCTATCTGCTCCCTTAAATTATATTCTTCCAGGTATTTTCCCGAGTCATTCTATGCATGAAATTCAAACAATGAATAAGATAATAAGCCCTGGCTTGTGTGGCTCAGTTGGTTGAGCATCATCCCATGCACCAAAAGGTCATGGTTCGATTCCTAGTCAGGGCACATTACCCAAGTTGCAGGTTCAATCCCTAGTCAGGGTGCATATGGGAGGCAACCTCTTTCTTTTACTCTCCCTTCCTCTCTTTCTAAAATTTCAATAAAAACATACTTTAAAAAATAAGTTAATAGATAACTGCAGATATATTAAAAAAAATTCTGGACTGGGAAAAATAAATTTGGGGATTAATTCCCAATTTCCAAAGCATGGTGATAAACAGGTATGTAAAAGAACAAAATGAGCATTAAGCCACTTTTTCCTATATAAATTGTCCCCAATTTTAACCAAAGAATTGACAAATGTTAAAGATTAAGAGTTGATGAACACATTAAATGCCACCATGGGGTGCAAATAACAAAATCTAGAATGCAGGATGCTCTATAGAAGGTAGATAACTTAATTTTATCAAAAATAATTTGGAAAAAGAGAGAAAAGGAGAGAGAGAAGAGAGATGAAAAGAGAGATTAAAGAGGTTTATTAGGCATTAATTGCATTGTATCATACTATTTAGATCTCAAAATATTAAACTTAAAATTAAAAATCTTAATGGGTTAATTTGGAAGTTTGTTAAAATTAACAATTTATTGTCATTTTAAGGTCTGATTATGGAATTGTGATTAGGTTTAAAAGAATCCTTATTTACTTTAGAGATACATACAGAAAAGTTTGCAGATAAAATCATGTGTTATATAGGATTTGCTTCAAAATAATATACCAACCACCAACTGCCCAACTTATTAGAAATTTCTTCTGCTTTTTTGAATCCATTGACTCTGGGAGGCAGTGAATGGCAGAATCCAAGTCTTTTCATATTCATGAAAAATTACCCTTGGCTGAAAGCTTACCTTCTTCTGCATTCAGTGGTAAACAGCTTAGAAACCTTTACAATATAGATGAAACAAAACTCAGCATTAACAGAAGCATATCAAACTCTAAACCAAAGGATCTATGAACGATGCTTTTCTGTATTGTACAATGGATGAATATTAAACCAAATAGGGCAATTTTGCTATTGATATACTGTGGAATTTACTGAGTGACTATTAGTTTCCCTCAGATTTTTGTTAAATTAAATCAATGTGATTCTAGGGTGAAATTAAAATATCGCTGTCTTTTCTGACCATTATCCATTGCTGATGCTAACAGAACCAACCTATATATTGTAAGAGAACAACCAAAAGCCTGCGAGGGAGAAGAAACGGGCATCTTTCTGTATCAAGTCCTGCAAAGAGGATCTATGAGAGCTAGTGGAGCAAATGACAGAGGCGGTGTAGTTTACTTTGTCAACACTAGTTTGGTGTCATCTTTGAGTTGCTGTTACTAACATTTGGTGGTCTTACTTCACCTAATTGTTGATCTTTAAGGAAGAGTGTCACAATTCTTTTTTTAAACGTTGAGTTAGAAGAGTTATTCTTGTACATAGTATGAGCTCCCATAACAGAGTTTCAAAAATCCATAGACTGTGTTCATGTTTCTCAGTGCTCTAGGCAACAGGTATTTTTATTCAGACCAATGTTTAAGTGTAACGGGATAATGCCTCTTACCACTGGCTTCTGCTTACCCCAACTGGAGGATTTCCTCTTGTAAATGAGGCAGGAGAAAACAATCACTCATCTTGATCACTTTAGTTGGTGATGGGAACATGGAAAACCTCCTATCTGAAGTGAGCATACAGAGATAAAAAAAAAATAAGCTGATATTCTGTATGAATTCAAAGTGCCTCCTAGTCTTTGGTTTAAGTTAATTTGGGGATCTGATTATAACAGCAGCAAATAATGGTCCTGTGTTGAGTGCACACACAAAAAATCATATGGCATATACATCGAGTGACATATAACTTACTGTCCAAATGGGGACACTTTTGAGAATGGAATGGGGCTATTCATAGTTATGATGTGACTCTCCCAGACAAGCCCTGAGGTATGATCACCTTTCCTTATGCCATTATACTAAGTGCATCGATCAAATGTTGTGAGAAATATATTGTGCTGATTTTTATCCATCTTAGTATATATATATTTTTGGAAAATAAAATGCACTCAAAGTCAATACCTTATTTCATTAGATTTGACTGAAGAGTATATTTTGTGCTGTGTTGTAATTTAAGGAACAAAACAAAATTAAAATTTTGATATATCTTCCCTAATAAAATCTCATTAATAGAAGTAATCACCAGAGGTAGGAAGAGATTAGTCAGATAGGCTAAAAAAATGAGGTTATCTGACAAAAATAATGTTACTTTTTAAATTGATTTCTCTCTTGTTTAATTGCTTTTGCATCTATTGTACAATTTGACATAAGACTTATCAAATCCAGCTTACTCATTTTACAGATGGGTGATTCACTTCACTGTCTCAGAATTGCAGAATGTAGCCTGGATTGGAAACCAGGCAGTTCTTTTCCACCGTGGGGAGTTGCCTTGCTCCCAGCTCTCTGTCATCAGATGTAGGTCCTCTGCTCACTGTACCCCAGTGGTACCTAAAAAGCGGGGCTTCATGTACCTAGTGTGTGCCCCACTGATATGCAGAGCTCAGCATCTCTTTGAATGCCTGTACAGAATGAAAAGAATATATTGGACACCCCCAGCAAACAAATTAGGATCTTCTGTTAGACACGTCTGTGGTAGACATTTTGGGAACTCACTAATGCCAGGGTTTCCTCTTATTCTGAATACATGAAAATCCTTACTTTCCAGCCCCATTGGGTTGGGTAGAATCATGTGACTGGCTTCATTCAAGGGGCTGTGACAAAGGTGAGATATGTCACTTGGAGGCTGAAGCATTTTATTGCAGATATGAGACCCTCTACTCTCTCTCTTCCCCACCTACAGCAATCATGGGAAGGCCTCAGTTCTGAGAGTAGAGACCAAAGGTGGAAGCGACCTGGAGTGCTGAGTTGCCACTTACTAGAAAAGGACAATTGATCTGGATTGCTGCTCAGACCCGTGAAATGATTTGTGGAAAAAGAAACCATGTGTTAAGACAGCTAAGGCACCAAGCTGTGAGGTTGTGTGACCCCTCAGCCTAACTTAGCCTCTTGTGCCAAGGACCTGCCTCTGCTCAGACCTTCCTCTCTGCCCCCATGCTACCCAGATTCTGTATTTCTGTTCTTCACAGAAACTAAGAGCTTCATTGCCTCACAATATTTTTCTTTCTAGGCATCTTCCCTGGTAATTCACATTTATCTTTTCTTTGTTGGGCAGGGCAATTGCTCTCTATCTCAGCTACTATCTCCAAATTTGCACACACAAAACCATCACAAATAAAAATATTTATTACTATCCTATATTATAAAAGGCCTGTGGTTGTGATGCCCTAACAGCGTTACGACCAAACAACCAGTCAGAGCTGCTGGGCGGAGGCGGGGCCCACGGCTCCGCACTGCAAGGCCTGGGGTCCATAGCTCCTTGCAGTGCAAAGGCAGGGGCCCATGGCTCCACGTGGATTGGCCTGGATCTCACGCAATTTTGTGCACTGGGCCTTTAGTTTGCTTATAGAAACAAAAGGGATCTCTTTAGAATGGAATCTCTCTCTCTTCCCCTCTCTCTTTCCCCCATATGTGTGGAATATCTCTTACTCTCCCTCTCTTTCCCCCATATGTGTAGAATCTCTCTCCCTCTCCTTCTCTCTTTCCCACATACGTGTGTGTAAGCAAATAGCATTCTTTAATTATTGTGTTGAACATTTTGTGGTTATCTTTTACTGAGTTAGAGTGCAAGCCTATTGAGGAGAGTTCTTACTTAAGTGAGGGTTGTCGGGTGAGCTGCAAACTCGATGTCTCCCTTGAAATGATAGACAGTATTTTGTGTTATATGTGCATTCCTAGTTTTCAGGAGATTTTCAAATGAGTCCTTGAACTTAAAAAAAATTAGGAGTCACTGGTATAGGAGTAGCATACGTTTGAAAGAAGTAAGTAGAGTAACTGGCACCTAGCAATGTTAGCTGCTGTTATTATTACTATTATTAGTATGAGTATCCTACATGCACTCTAGTGATATGAGGATCTGATTTTTAAAAAAAATGTTAGTCATGCCATTTTATTGGCATGCCATTTTAGTCATGCCAATTTGAGCTCTGCCATTAATTCTCTGTAACATAGGAAAGCCATTTCTCCAGGCCTCAGTCTCTCCACTTATTAAATGAGGAGAAATCACCTGCTTAGCATTCTCCCTGGGCTGTTAAGGGGTTCTGGCTGACTGCTCTGCAAATGTGAGCTTTGAGACACAGAAAGACCCTGACATAAGACATCTGTTCCTATCTTGACTTTCTTTCATTTCTTCAGCCGCAGTGGATCCGTCTTTCTGGCGGTGCTGAATCGTTAAAATTGAAGTTAATTGTCATAGTTAGAATTCACTAGGTTTGTGCTTTGTTTCTATGTCAAATTTCCTTTTTGCAGTTTGATATTTTTACAGCTCCCCGCTTGCCTAATTGTTCTATTTCCTCCAGTGTGACAGTTAATTTTATGGGTCAACTTGACTGGATTACCGGATGCCCAGATAGCTGGTTAAACATTGTTTCTGAGTGCCTGTGAGGGTGTTTCAGGAAGAGATTAGCATTTGAATTAGTAGACTGAGTAAAACATATTGACTGCCCTCCAGTGAGAGTCTGAATAGGACAAACTTTGCTTTCTCTCTCTCTCTCTCTCTCTCTCTCTCTCTCTCTCACCCCCTCCCTCCCTGACTGATTGTGCTGTAACATCAGTATTCTTCCCTTGGTGACCCTGGTTCTCAGGGCTTCAGATATGGTTTGGAATCCATGCCATCCGCTCTCAGCTCTCAGGCCTTCACACTCCACGGCTGTCTTTCCTGAGTTTTCAGCATGTGGAGGGCAGATGGGACTTCTCAGCCTCCATAACTGTGTGAGTCAATACCTAACAATTAATCTCTTTATGTATGTATATATGCATACATATACATGTAGTACCCATAAATATCCTACTGGTACTGTTTCTCTGGAGAACTCTGAGAAATACACCAGTTTTTCTTCCCTGCAAATTATAGCATAAAGGGTAATTCCCAGATGTCATATTTGTCATTTTTATCATTTCTCCCCTTAATCTCTAGGACACTGTTTCACATATTTTAATATGCATGTGAATTATCTGGAAATCTTGTTAAAATAAAGAGTCTCAATATCTCTACATTTGTAACAAGCTCACAGGTGTTGCTGATGCTGATAGTCCAAAGAACGCAGTTTGAGATTCATTGTTCTGGAGAAATAATAATAATAATAATAACAACAACTGCTAACACTTGCTTAACACTTATCACCTCCCGGCGGCACTCTTCTGTGTGCTTTACGCATATTGACTTACTTAATCTTCCCACAACCCTATGAGGTAGGCAATACTCTATTTCTGCCATTTTATAGATGAGGAAACCCAGGCACAAGGAGTGATGATGTTGATGATGTTGAAGTACACTGTCCAATATGCTAGTCACTAGTCTGAATTGAGATGAGCTGTAAGTATAAAATGCACACTAGATTTAGAAGACGATATGGGAAAGAATATAAAATATTTTATTAATCATATTTCACAATACCATACAGTGAAATAATATTTTGGCTTAAGTGAAATATATATATTTTAAAACATTATCACCTGTTTCTTTTCATTTTTTAAAGAGGCTAGTGGAGAATTTAAAATTCTATTTGTGACACATTTTATTTCCATTGGGCAACACTTTAGAATTTTAATACAGGTGGTTGAGCATGACCCCGCTCCACAATTTGCTCAATGGTGTGACTCACAGCCCCTCTTTCATAAGGAAACAAGACATGTCTCAGGCTCCGGGAGTGTGGCTGGTCCTGGGCGGGACCAGCGGGTAACCAGGTGGCTATTGAAGTGGCTAACCATGTCTGCTTCCCTAGGGCTTGAGCATTCATCACTGTGGCAGTGCTCACAGTTTTCTTGAATTCTCGACTTCTGACAAGTGACTATGAGTTAGTGTGTCTGGTTTTAACACGAACATTCTTGATTCAGGCCACAGAATAAAATTGTGCATTCTTCTAGGAAATTAGTATTTTATTTACAAAATGTGGGAGGGGACTTTTAAGATTTCTTCAAGATTAAAACAGTGTAATTGCTGATAAACGCAGGAAGATTAAAAATCTAGCACAGGTGACATTTTCAATTCCAGGGAAGGGGAAAGCCATGTAGTTTCCAAATATATGCATAAGCATCACAAGCCAAACATTTTAGGCTGCTTAATTTCATGAGCTATAAATCTTTGGTAACTAAATATTTAGCTTTCTTTGTTTCCACTAATGAAAGCATGTTCAGAGAGGTAGTTTACCATGTCCCTTATTTTATTGCTAAACTTATCAAATGACATGAAAAGATAAGGAAAGGATTTGTTTTATGCCTTTAAATGAGTCACCAAAAAAACCCCAATCAAATGGGCATAAATCAAGAGTTCCAAGTTAGCTACACTTTTCTTCTGACTTTTGAACCCCACCCAGCGGTGGAAAATAATTTAACGGAGGCTTATTTTTCCCATTTGAGTTCAAAGTTAACCCTATTTATTTAAAAAAAAATTATCTCAGAATTAGAAGTTTGTTCTTCAAGAGTAAAACCATGTGGACGTGAGATTTTAAAAAATTGACTAACATTACATAAAATAATAGAGATATAAGTAACAATTCTAAAGAATAATCAGTGAGAGTAATTTTTGGAAAACAATAGTTTTGGTAAATATAATTCCTGACATAAAGCTATATGTTGACCAAAATGTCAACACATTTTTAATCTCTTTGGAGTTTAGGAGAATATGAACTTTTCCCTATCAGTTTTTCTTTTGTTTTGAAAATAATTTCTTATAATACAACCTAAAATATCTGGAGTGTTTTGTTCAGTAATTAGTTAAGTTTCCTCTGACAGAAGAGTGGGTGATAAAATAAAACCTAAGACAAATAAATGTCCTGGAAGCCAGTCTTCCTTGGATCCCCATTAATTTTAGACTTTAGTTCTATCCTAATTAGCACATACCGTATGTTTGTAATTGTTAAGTCCTAACTTTAATAACGGCAAATCATTTTACTATCAGCTCATTAAACAGAAAATGAGAAAAACAAAGGCAAATAAGTTTTTGGATAACTTTTGAAACCTTGAACTTTTAAAAAATATCAACCTGACATTTTGTACTTTAGAGTTTGGCCTCAAGTACAGTTTAAACCAGATGGCGAAAGGGCAGAATAGATAATGATGAATTCTTAGCGACTCTACCTGAAGCACCCCAAATATAATAGGATATAGTTACTTAACCAATTCATCAGATATTCAAGTTCTTTTCTGTGGTACATTTACGAAAGTCATGTGGCATTCGTTTCTTTGCTTACTTAAAAGCATAAGACCAGTTCATTTCTATAATATTTTTTGTTTCCTTGTTTCCTTTATAAGAAGCAGCAAACACTCATTTTAAAAGAGATCCACCCTTCATTTCAAAGGTTATACAAAAGAAAAAAAGTGCATGCAATATTTTTGTTTGTAGAGCATATAGGAAAACCAAAACCTGCATTACCTATGAGGGTAGCCAGCAATATAAGAAGGCAGAGGCCACCATCATTTATTAAATACATATTATGTGTCAGTCACATTTTTACCTGCATTTATATACACAATTCCATTGATTGATTATCCTTTAAGCCTGTGAGATGAGTAGATATGGAATCTGAGGCCAAGAGAAGTTTAGAATCTCCACTGTCATCACAATAATAGTGGCAGAGGCTTTTGATCTAAAAAACACATCGAGTTAATAAGCAAGTTTTAGATAATAGCTATTTTTATAATATTCTACTAGTGAGTTTCACCTGCTATATGTAAATGAAGATAAAACATTTAGAATTCCAAGATATTAGACACAAACTGGGTAGGAACACAGTGCAGTTTATAAAAGAAAGATGTTCACTATTGTTACCAGACTAAAGGGGTTCATATCCCTGAGCGCATCAACGCACAATTAAACCAGAATAGGAGTTTGCAGCCAAGAGTAAGGGTTTTTTTTATTGCTTAAAATATTACAAAGGGTATTACATATGTGTCCTTTTTTTCCCCGCCCTTGACAATCCCCTGGCCTCCCCTACCCCCCAGTGTCTTATGTCCATTGGTTATGCTTATATGCATGCATACAAGTCCTTCGGTTGATCTCTTACCCCCTCCCTCCTGCCCCCAACCCTCCCTGGCCTTCTCGCTGCAGTTTGACAATCAGTTTGAGGCAGCTCTGCCTCTGTATCTCACTCATTCATAGATAATAAAGACAATTATAAACTTATGAACAATAAGAGTAAGGGTTTATTAGCTGAGGAAACGGTGCCAAGCCCGGTAGCTCAAAGACCTCATTCCTCCATGGCTTTAAGGGAATGGATTATATATTGTGTCTGTGTGTGTGTGTGTGGGGCAGGAATCATTAATCATGGTGGCTAAAGGAGTTGGGGACATGGGCTCTGCTGATTGTTTGGGGCTGGAGTAGGGAGTAGTTGATCATTGTATCAGGTCCTGATGTCACTGTTCTGTCTGGTTTCTGTATGGTCATTCACTTTCCTGGGCTTGAGGCTGAAACATAACTGAAGTTAAGATGTTATCTTTAGCTCAACCAGATTCTGTTTCTGTGGTCAACAGACCTGAGACTGCTCTTAAGACAGTTTGATACCTACCAGGATCTTATATCCTAAGGGCTTAATGATTAAGGTAGGAAGTCCTCAGTTAGAAAGAAGGGCCTTGTTAAAGAAATGGAATTTCTTTGCAGTTACAAATAAAGAAAAAAGGACCCACTACTAAGTGGAAAAGATCTAATCTATATCATAAAAGGCCTGTGGTCTTGAAGCCATAACGATGGAACGACCAAACAACCAGTCACCAGAAGGTGCTGGAGCACCTCTTGGGCCCTCCCTCCATCCCCTGGGGTGCTGGCAGCATCAGTGGAGGGTCACGGGGTGTCGGCAATGTCCCCAGAGCGTGCAAGGCATTGTGGGGCGATAGACATGGCCCTGATGGCGGCCAGGCCTAGGGGACCCTACACACACACGATTTAATCGTGCGCTGAGCCTCTAGTCTATGAATAAATGCAAACCTTTTAGGAAGAGTAACAGTGCACCGAAGTTGTTACAGTAGTAATTTATTCAGAAAATAAAAGCACTTGTGTTTGAAGATGGTTACAAATAGGAATGGGAATACCAGGGGAAAGAACAACACATATTTTGAGGATGAGTTTCCATTTCCTTCTGTAAGGACTTTGTCACACCATGGGCATTATTTCTTCAAAAGGTCAAGTTAAATTTCTTTATGTGTGGTGGTCTGCCCTCTCCTGGACCAAAGTAATATCCATTTGACTTGTAAAAAGAAACTCAGCTCCAAAGGAATACAGTATCTTTTAAATGAGCCTAGTATTAAACTTTTAAAACGTATTCATGAAGGTAATAACTTCTCACAGATTGTAGTCCTTGTTCAAATATTGGAGGAGTTCTTAGGTGTGGTTGTTCCATTAATTTCCTTCTTATCTCCCTTTAGCCCTTCTCATGATTGCAAAAGAAACACAGCTTCCCACTTGACATTTTCTTTGATCTCTTTTTTGAAAGTATTTTAGAATTAACTCAGAGGCAATGAACAGAATTCTCCTCTTTTCCCACATGTTTTCCCATTAGCATTTCTTTATTGTACACATAATATAAATTTGTTAAAGAAATAAAAAGGAAAGAATAGAAATAAAAGCATTCATTGTAACGTGTAATCCCATCACAATGGTATAATCACTATTAATATTTGGAAGACTATTCCTCCAAACATGTGTGATGTTTTATATACATGTGTGTATATATATCTCATATGTATATATGTAATACACTAACCCTAAAGGTTATTTTTTGTGTGATACAGAATACATACTTTTAAAAACCAAATACATAATAAATATTTGTGTTTGGCATTTAAAACACTTTATGTTGCTCTTTAATCATGATAGTGCTCCAAGTCTCCTTTGCTCAATGAGGCAGTGATCTCCTTTGAGACAATCAACTTGAAATTTCTATTGTTAAGTGAACACTATGCGTGGTGGTCTGCCCTCTCTTAGACCAGAGAAATATCCAGGAGCTCTCTTACCTGTACACAAGTTAGACCCCAAAATGTATTGTTCAAGTATACTGAAAGTTTAGTTCTTCCAAGTAACTATAGTTAGCTCTACTGTAGAAGCTCTATTCCATCTAGTCACTTAGAAGACTTCAGAAGTTCTGCCAACATAAAAATATGGCTTCCAAGGTCACCCTATTCAGCCTTAAAAGGGGGGAAACATGAATGAATTTTCTAAAGGCCTGTGCCTGGAATTGGCACACAGTCACACTCTACAGTGGACACTCAGTCCCTTTGCTATACCTAACTATGAGATAGACTGAGACATGTAGTCCAACTGTGTTCCATGAAGAAATGGGAATGATACTCAATGGGTTGGAAGTTTATTGGTAATGTTAGGTATCAGGCCATGAGGTAGCTACATGGTGGTCATTTTATTATTATTCTACATACCTTTCATATGCTATATAGATGTATATGCTACACACACACACACACACACACACACATGCATGACTTGTATGTGCATGACACAATCCCAAATTTAAAAGAGTTAATGGAAAAGGGAAAAGTAAAGAATGAGGTGGTCCCTCATCTGCTTAAATAGAATAATCTTTGAGAAAAAATAAGTGGATATGATAAGTATAAATAAAAGGGCACACACACACACACACACACACACACACACACACACGACTTGTATGTGCATGACACAATCCCAAATTTAAAAAAGCTAATGGGAAAGGGAAAAATAAAGAATGAGGTGGTCCCTCATCTGCTTAAATAGAATAATCTTTGAGAAAAATTAAGTGGATATGATAAGTATAAATAAAAGTGCAAAATGAGAATAAATACACATTTTGTTTATTTGTGTATTGAATATCTTTAGGAATTTACACAGGAAACTGAGAGCTAGATTTCCACTCAGAGGAACTAGGTATTTGTGACAACTTATGTGGGAGGGGGAATGTTCATTAAATGCCCTCTTGTAACTTTAAACTCTTGTACAAAGCAAATAAATACATTACAATTATTATTATAGTTACAATTATACATTTTAAATAAATTATAATATCCAAATTTTCTGGTTAAAATAGGCCCTATGTTATATCTCAATGGGAGGGAAAGAGGAAAAAATCTGACAGTCTACTAACAAAGGACTCAGGCATTCTATCCCTTGTCTTCTTGCCCAGAGGGCACAACACAAGGCATGGGCATATTCTTTTGTTGCCATAAATCAAGAGAAACGGGAGAAGGCATGCTATAATTCTTATTTTTACAAACTGCAAATGATAAGCATGAAAGAGTAGAATGAGACAGAATTCAGTTCATGTCAAACCAGAAAACCACACCAAATGTCAAATTTTCACAGACATTCTCATTAACAGCACTTATGTCAGTCACATATATTGGTTTCTGCAGAGACCAACCAAAATTTCCAACAGTTACTGGCTTCATAATTGGGCTTTCTAACAAAAACTAGCTTATTATATCCATGCAAAGCCCAAGGTTGAGCAGCAGCAAAGAGTGAACGTTGTGAGCCAAAGTAAATCCATTTATTTATGATGTGGTTTAGCCATTTTTTTTAAAAAAAGGGAAATAGCAGACATTTATTTGTTCCAAGAAATGAAAGAATTGACCCAATTCAGAAAAGTGAAGTTTCCCAATCTTGAAACGAGTTTGTCGATCATAATCATTGGAGATCCATTGTCTTCACTATCCACAAGTTCCATGAATGGCTAGAATGTTCCCTCCTAGACTTGGGCGAGCTATAGAATAGGGGGAGAGATGAGGGAGCAGATCTCCAGGTTAGAGCCCCCACCCCTGAACTAGTTCTAGATCAGCTCCTCCTCAATTTTTGAGATGATCTAGACCAGCGGTTCTCAACCTGTGGGTCGCAACCCCTTTGGGGGTCGAATGACCCTTTCACAGGGGTCGCCTAAGACCATTGGAAAACACATATATAATTACATATTGTTTTTGTGATTAATCACTATGCTTTAATTATGTTCAATTTGTAACAATGAAAATACATCCTGCATATCAGATATTTACATTATGATTCATAACAGTAGCAAAATTACAGTTATGAAGTAGCAACAAAAATAATTTTATGGTTGGGGGTCACCACAACCTGAGGAACTGTATTAAAGGGTCGCGGCATTAGGAAGGTTGAGAACCAGACCCTTTTGGGGTGATACAGAGGCTGTGATTCCTGGAGGGAGGGACCATGTTCTTCTCCTTTTAGGATTGACTTGTCCTCCCACTTTCCATCAGAATGGGGGGGCCTTTTGGTGGGGAGTTTTCTCCTTTTCCTCTCTCTTCCTAAGGTCTTCAGCTTGGCATTGGGATACTATCTGACCTCCATTCTGTTCACCTCCATTCTGAGATGAAAGGTCCAGTGCCTAGAACTTCCAAGGTCTCTCTAACAGGTCTGTTGGTCATCTCCCTGCAACCACACTCACACTGCCCTCGGGTGCTATTACTGCTGCCCCTGGTACTGCCTGCTGTTCAGGCCCTGCCCGTGCCGGGTTTAGGAAAGATGTCCCAGAAGTTAACCACATCATGGGCCTTGACCAGTCATACCGACCACTGAACATAAAATATAATGGCTTTGGACACGAAAGTATAACAAGCAGAACACAAGAGAGTTGTATTGGGTAATACAGTGAGACAAAATAGAATCATTTTTATAGATCATCTGCCTGATGGATTGACAGTGCCAGGACCTAGGAGCAAAGGATCTCGTATTCCCTTATGGTCCCATACCTGCCAGGAGCTCTTGCACTGTGCCCCTGCCTGAGAGGGACCTTTGACGGCTGAGGAACCAAGGAACGTATCCCCTTACTTTGTTTTAATTAGCTTCTGTGGAGAAGCTAATTAAATGGGAGAAGCCCAGGAAATTTCAAATGAGCCAACAGTCATCATTGAGCACACACAGTGCACTCATCCAGGTTCTAGGTTTTACAAAGTACAATTAAGTTTTTAACATGATGTATATTCAAGAAAACAAAGGTCTGCATTTGATAGGAACATGTGGCTATATCTAAGCACAATATTTTGATATTTTCATATCTTATGGTATTGGCATGGGAAAACACAAATTTGTTTTCATGAGTTTACTGCATAATCAGCTGTCGTATATGCCTTAATTTAAAGATAATTACCTTCTTTTTTGTAATTTGAAACATGAAGAAGAACATTGTAAAATATCCCAAAGCAAACAAACCCAGTTGGTAGAGTAAATTAGTTTTGATTTACATGAGATTTTATATGCTTAGAGATTTTTGGCTAGGAAAAAAACTGAACTTGATGAATCCTAAATCAATTTTAGTTCATCTTATTTTTTATGTTTGCTTAATATTGACTTTATTGCTATCATTAACTTCCCCAAGCCTTTAAAAAGTTGAATTTTCATCTCTCTTATGGTCATTAGACTTTCCAAAAGAATAATTCAATTCTACTTGGTAGAAGATGTGTTGGTTATCTGCAATTTATGTTGCAGTGATTTCATTTGGTGACACATGCGATAACAAAAATCATTCTTACCGAATTAAAAAATTGTGGTTGTTTTGGCCATGCTGTGTGTTCCTGCACCCGAGGCTGACATTCCAGTGTGACCATGCAATCCTTAAATGAGGACTGGCTTTTCCAAGTTTTGTGTTAAACAGTTAGGAAGACAAGTGGAGGATGGGCCGAGCAGGGTGTGGAAAAATCTATCTGCCAGAGTTTTAGAATCATTGCTTCTGATTTCACACGAGCAGAGGAAAAGAACTCCAGGGTCTTTCTTTGCTTGTTTATGCAATCAAAATTTCCAATCCAAGTTTCTTATAATAATTTTCTATTTTAACTACATTTTACTGTTGTAAATAGTAAACCAGAAGCAGAAACAATTTTATGCTAGTAGCCCCAAAGCTTTTAATGAAGCCCCGCATCACTCCTTAATAAAGAACGTCCATGAATAACCACTGACTGGAGGGCAATGTTTCTACATATATTTTTGTTGTTGTCATTTGGCAATGTTGGTGGGAGGAGACTGTGGTCCTTTTCAGAAAATTATGAACAGGACAGGCAGTTTTCCCAGAGAAGTACACAAATAAATGTACATGCATTCACAATCATACAGTGTCAAGGGGTCCATATTCCTCCTGAACTATAGCCCCATATTCCTAATTTAGAACCTGAAGCTTTAAGCACCTAATCCATATTTTTCAAGCTTACCCCTCTACAACTGCATCTTCTACCTGTCTCAGTATCTTCTCCCATTATTTCTTAAAATTAAGCTTTTGCTCAAGTCAATATGATTTTCTTACTGTCTCCAAAACAGGTCATTTTGAAACAGGTCACCTGGATCCTGGATAACTTTTGTGTTTTTCCTCCTTATATCCTGGTTCTAGAAAAATCAAAGTTTAAATTAAATTAGTGTTTCCAAGAAAAAAAATTATGTCAGCCCACAGTGAATTCTTTCTGTGTGTAATTTTAATTTGTCACACAGTGCATGTTGATGAATATACTACAGTATCTCTTAGAATAGTCACATTTTCCTGTGTGTATAGTTGATACCCTCAAGAAGATTATGAACTCCAGAGTTATACTTCACACTTAGACTCTTTCAATTAAAAGCTACCTAGTGAAGAAAGATGCTTTGGGGGATGTTTTGCCATTAATGTGAAGTGTCCTCTTAAGGAAGAGTAGCTATGGCAATATTCTAGCTGTGCCACCTAGCAAATGACTTGCTCTACTTCATGGTTATTTGAATATCATGCTGATTTCTCTTTCCTCTTTGCTTGCTAGGAAACTTAAAGACAAATTTGTAGATTTTAGTGGCAGTACTGCACTTCAAGACACATTTTCATTTTGTTTTACCACATTCCACTTCCTTTTATGCAAATTTCCTCACAGTATTTATCTTCTGATGACATGTTAATATTTTGAAACTATATAAATGCTCTTCTTGGAAAAAGTCACAAGAACACATGATAAATAAAATATAGTATTTTCTTTCTTCACTGTGTTATGGCAATGCTTGAAGAGGAAGAGTAATGACCAAAGACCAGGTGAGGAAGAATAAAAGAAAGGAAGGAAGAAAAGAAGGCAGTCAGGCAATTATGCACAGATTAGAATATTAGTTTTATTAGGAGTAATTTTTCTTTAAGGGTCAAAGTAATTTGCATTAAAGCAGTAATTCCCCATTTCAGGCACTCTATTCCTCACTCCTGTTTTATGTGTCTCTATTGGATTTATATCTGGAATATCTCTATTTTTTCTTTGTCTGTATCCTCCTCATGGAACATTAGCTCCAAGAATGTAAGAATTAGTTTTGTTCCTCACTTATTCTCAGAACCTGTAACAGGGCCTGGCCCCAATCAGATGCTCCATAAATATTGAGTAAATAAGTAATTTAAAAATCACAACAATATCATATTGATAAAGGGTAAAAATAGTTTCACTAGCCCTGGCCTGTATGGCTCAGTGGATAGAGTGTTGGCCTGAGGATTGAAGGGTCCCAGGTTCGATTACGGTCAAGGGCACGGACCTCTGTTGTAGACTCCTCCTTGGCCAGGCTCTGGTCAGGGTGTGTGCAGGAGGCAACCAATCGATGTTTTTCTCTCAGAACAATGTTTCTCTCTGTCTTTCCTTCTCTCTTCCATTCTCTCTAGAAATCAATGAGAAAATATTCTTGGGTGAGGATCTAAAAAAAAAAAAAAGTTTCACTAAACTAGAGATCTATGTCTTTTAGTTCTGTGTGTTCCAATGCCAGTTTTGTGGATTAGTCTTAAGTGTAATATCTTCTAACCTTATTTTCCTCATGAAGAGTTGGGTTAGATGAACTAGAAGGTGTAATGCTGAGTCCTTTTGTCAAATTCTATTCATAAATATTTTTTAAGTGTCTATTAATCAGTTAGAATCCACGTTAAGAAGGGTTGTTTCTGAAAGTTTCTCATATTCTGTTTTGTAACCCTTTTAAAAAGGCCTTTACTTCTGGGTCAAGAATATCTTTTTTTTTCTTTAAAAATTACGAAATCTCATACATGTAGGTCTGCAAACTTACATTAAGATAAACATTAATAGCTTTATTCTGTGACAATTTTGAATGAGTACCTGTTCTTGAAAGATATTGGCAAAGACTCTAAGTGTAATTCGTGTATTAGTTTATGAAGTCAAGTGAAATAAACAGATCAATTATTTTATTTTATGAATGAGGACATCTTTGCTCTAAAGACAGGATATGAACAGTCTACATTTGCAATTTTTTTCACTAACAGACTTTCACTATTTACCTACATTATATTTACATTTCTTTAGTTCATTTCCTCTGCAGCTTTATATAATAATAGTCTGATTTGGGTCTGTTTTGTACATGTTCTTAAAAAATTTCATCTTTTTGGGTTAATTTTTATAACAGGAAATAAATGAACTATTTTCAGGACAAAGACATATGAGGTAGATCATATTTACTCTCTAAAAGTCCTGTGTTTTGTCCATTTATATCAACATATTTCCTTATTTACTATGTGGGGTCTAAAGGTGAAAAAGCCCCATGAAGCTTAATCTAGTGGGAAAAACAGACACACACATGTCAATGTTCTCAAGGATAGACCATATGTTGAGACACAAAACTAGCTTCAACAAACTTAAGAACATTGAAATCATACCAAGCATATTTATTCTCTGACCACGGTGCTTTGAAATTGCAAATCAACTGCAAAAAGAAAGCAGGAAAACCCACAAATATTTAAGATTAAAGAGCATGCTACTAAAAAATGACTGATTCAAAGAAGAAATAAAAAGTGAGACCAAAGACATCTAGAGACAAATGAGAATGACATTATGACATATCAAAATTTTGGGGATAAGGCAAAAGAAGTAATAAGATGAAAGTTTAACTTTACAGGCCTTCAAGAAAAAGCCAAATCCCAAATAAACAATCTAACATTACACCTTAATGAATTAGAAAAGCAAAATAAATAAATAAATAAATAAATAAAAAATAAAGTAAATGAAGCCCAAAGTCAGCAGAAGGAATGCAATAATAAAAATTAGAGCAGAATTAAATGGAATGGAGAATAAAAAGACAATAGAAAAAATATGCAATAAAGAGCTGGCTCTTTGAAAAGATTAATAACATTGGAAAGCTCTCACTAGACTTACTAAAAGAAGACTCAAATAGCCCTGACTGGTTTGGCTCAGTGGATAGAGCATCGGCCTGTGGACTCAAGGGTCCCAGGTTCGATTACGGTCAAGGGCACGGACCTCTGTTGTAGACTCCTCCTTGGCCAGGCTCTGGTCAGGGTGTGTGCAGGAGGCAACCAATCGATGTTTTTCTCTCAGAACAATGTTTCTCTCTGTCTTTCCTTCTCTCTTCCATTCTCTCTAGAAATCAATGAGAAAATATTCTTGGGTGAGGATCTAAAAAAAAAAAAAAGTTTCACTAAACTAGAGATCTATGTCTTTTAGTTCTGTGTGTTCCAATGCCAGTTTTGTGGATTAGTCTTAAGTGTAATATCTTCTAACCTTATTTTCCTCATGAAGAGTTGGGTTAGATGAACTAGAAGGTGTAATGCTGAGTCCTTTTGTCAAATTCTATTCATAAATATTTTTTAAGTGTCTATTAATCAGTTAGAATCCACGTTAAGAAGGGTTGTTTCTGAAAGTTTCTCATATTCTGTTTTGTAACCCTTTTAAAAAGGCCTTTACTTCTGGGTCAAGAATATCTTTTTTTTTCTTTAAAAATTACGAAATCTCATACATGTAGGTCTGCAAACTTACATTAAGATAAACATTAATAGCTTTATTCTGTGACAATTTTGAATGAGTACCTGTTCTTGAAAGATATTGGCAAAGACTCTAAGTGTAATTCGTGTATTAGTTTATGAAGTCAAGTGAAATAAACAGATCAATTATTTTATTTTATGAATGAGGACATCTTTGCTCTAAAGACAGGATATGAACAGTCTACATTTGCAATTTTTTTCACTAACAGACTTTCACTATTTACCTACATTATATTTACATTTCTTTAGTTCATTTCCTCTGCAGCTTTATATAATAATAGTCTGATTTGGGTCTGTTTTGTACATGTTCTTAAAAAATTTCATCTTTTTGGGTTAATTTTTATAACAGGAAATAAATGAACTATTTTCAGGACAAAGACATATGAGGTAGATCATATTTACTCTCTAAAAGTCCTGTGTTTTGTCCATTTATATCAACATATTTCCTTATTTACTATGTGGGGTCTAAAGGTGAAAAAGCCCCATGAAGCTTAATCTAGTGGGAAAAACAGACACACACATGTCAATGTTCTCAAGGATAGACCATATGTTGAGACACAAAACTAGCTTCAACAAACTTAAGAACATTGAAATCATACCAAGCATATTTATTCTCTGACCACGGTGCTTTGAAATTGCAAATCAACTGCAAAAAGAAAGCAGGAAAACCCACAAATATTTAAGATTAAAGAGCATGCTACTAAAAAATGACTGATTCAAAGAAGAAATAAAAAGTGAGACCAAAGACATCTAGAGACAAATGAGAATGACATTATGACATATCAAAATTTTGGGGATAAGGCAAAAGAAGTAATAAGATGAAAGTTTAACTTTACAGGCCTTCAAGAAAAAGCCAAATCCCAAATAAACAATCTAACATTACACCTTAATGAAGACTCAAATAAACAAAATCAGAAATGAAAGAGGAGAAGTTATGATGGACACAATGGGGATGAAAGGACCAGGCAGGAATACTGTGAAAAGACCCAGAGACCTCTGTATGTGCAGAGGAGCAGAACGAATTGGTGATGAAAAAGTGGGGAACATGTGACAGGAGAAATAATGAATAGACCCAATAATATTTCATCTTGAGATGAGATCACTTTGAGTTAAGTATGATAATTGATGTATTGAATTCAAACTATATGAAGGACTAGTATGTGGGCATTGGGCTAGAATTAGAGAATTCTATAATTACTAGAGGCCCAATGCACAAAATTCATGCAAGAGTAGGCCTTCCTTCCCCCAGCTGCTGGCACTAGTTTCCCTCTGGCACCCGGGACCTGGGCTTTCCTGGAAGCCCTGGCTTCATCCAGAAGGTCGTCTGGAAGGACGTCCAGTCTAATTAGCATATTACTCTTTTATTATTATAGATGTTTGTCTAGCTGATTTCTGCAGACTTCTCTAAGCATAACCCATTATAAATCTAAAGATTAAAGGTTACAATTAATCTCTGACAAGTCATTGGGAATAATAAGAACTAAGTTTTGGAAATAAGGTAGATTTGAACCAATGTAAAAACTTCCTTAATAGAATCATAATGTGGGTGGGTTAAGAGTACAAATTTGAGATAGACCATCAGTTTCAAATATCATCTCTGCTTATTACTCTGTGACATTTTAAAAATTTTCATTTCTGTGTCTCAGTTTGCCCATCTATAAACTATGGACAATAGCAGCACCTAAATCATAAGTCTGTATTGAGTAATTAAAATATGACTTAAAACACTGCCAGGCAAATACCACATGTGTTAGCCATTGTTATCTATCCTATCTAATAAAAGAGAAAGATGCAAATTGACCGTGGCCCCAAATGCTTCCATTGGCTAATCAGGGAGATATGCAAATTAACTGCCAGCCAAGATGGTGGCCGGCAGCCAGGCACTGAAGCGAACAGGAGGCTTGCTTGCTCCAGTGACGAAGGAAGCCAAGGTTTCCTGCCTGCTGCTGCCGGCCTCTGTGCTGCAACTCTAAGAAACATTGTTGCAAATATAGAAGGTAAACATTCCCCAGAAATCTGCTTTCAGCCAGCCGGGCTTCAGCCAGCAGGATCGCAACAGTATTACAATTATAGAACCCAAACAAACCCAGATGCCTGCTTTCAGCAGCAGAGGTCTCATAGCTGGAGCCAAGCCTCAGAGCTAAAGCTGGCCCAGAATAAAAAAAAAAAGAAAAAAAAAAGGAGAGGTTGGGAGCTTCACTCACCCGCCAGCCTGAAAACGGCCCTCAGCCCCTCACCCAGACTGGCCAGGCACCCAAGCGGGACCCCCACCCTGATCCAGAACACCTTTCAGGGCAAACCAACCGGCCCCCACCCGTGCACCAGGCCTCTATCCTATATAGTAAAAGGGTAATATGCCTTCCAGCACCAGGATCAGCGGAGCCCCGAGGCCTCCCGGCACCGAGATCAGCGTGACAGGGGGCAGCAACCAAACCCCCTGATCGCCCTGTGGCTCTGTGTGTGACAGGGGGCAGGGCCACAACCTCCCTATCCACCCTGCTCTGTTCATGACAGGGGAAGGCGC
>NW_005366679.1:209343-220349 GCF_000412655.1 Myotis brandtii | reverse complement strand
GGCGCCGCAACCTCCCCATCGACCCTGCCTTGAGTGTGACTGAGGGTGGCATCGCAACCTCCTGATCTGCCCTGCTCTGTGCATGACAGGGGGCGGCGCCCCAACTCCCCAATCAGCCCTGCTCTGAGCCCGACCAGGGGCTGCACCTAGGGATTGGGCCTGCCCTCTGCCACCAGGGAGCAGGCCTAAGCCAGCAGGTCGTTATCTCCCGAGGGGTCCCAGACTGCGAGAGGACACAGGCCGGGCTGAGGGACCCCCTATCCCCCCCGAGTGCACAAATTTTTGTGCATCGGACCTCTAGTATATATATAAAAGCCTAAGCAACTGAATGACCAAATGATTGGTTGACTGGTCGCTATGACATGCACTGACCACTAGGGGGCAGACGCTCAATGCAGGAGCTGCCCCTTGATAGTCAGTGTGCTCCCACAGCGGGAGCGCCGCTCAACTGACCGACGGGCGCCAGATGCTGGGCCCACAGCTGGCAAGTGCAGCTGCAGCTGTGCAAGCCTCTCCTGCCTCCGTGGCAGTGCTACTGAGCAGCAGCAGCAGGCGCAGCTGGGCTGGGATGAGTGGAAGCAGAGTGGTCCCGGATGGCAAGAGGGAGCAGGCCAGGCTGAGCAACCCCACCGGTGCATGAATCCATGCACGGGGCCTCTAGTTATTAATATTATTAGAAAACAAAAGACTGTGTCTTACAAATAATTACTGTATGTGGCAAAGTGCCCATGAACTCAAATGTTTGTTGAATGAATAAGTGACAGTTATAAGAAAAAGAGGTTAATAAGTGTTGGAGTAGTCTAGAAGACTTCATAAAAGACATGAGACTCAGGCTGTCATTTAGGTCACAAATAAGCTTTGGTTTGATAAAAAGAGTGAAAGTGAATTTATCTTGAAAAACAGAATTAGTGGAGAGAAATGGGGAGTGAAGTACAAGGTACAGAAGCAGGTACTTGGGGCAGGAGAGGACACATGTTGGAAAATTACATGTTGATACCCTGTAGGTAATGAGCCATGAAGGATAGGTACTAGAAAGGACATGGAATTATCCAGAGATTAAACAGCTCTTCTAAGACTGGTCTCCAAATCAGCACTCTCTGATTCTGACCATGTAAATGCAGTGTGTAAACTGTAAAGCACTGTGCATGCTTTCCTTACGAGTCAGGTTGTTTTACCATTGTGTGCAGTTTACAGTCAGGCCATTTCAGCTGGGAAGCACTGAGCTGTGGTCACAGTCTATTCTAACTCAAAGACTTACGATTTTTAAGTTCAGAGACAGGTAATTATTGTTGGGCATATATTCATTCTTAGTTAAATTAAAAATAAAGGTGTATGCATTTTTTGAATGGTAATATTCAAATAGTCAAACTTAATTTATCTTTTAAAAATAGAATTACATTAACAATGTTCGATAGCACTTCCATTGTATTTGAGAAACCATAACTCATGAGGAAATGGACTTCAAGAAGCACTTAGGAATAGCACAGCAATATAAATTGTACATGTCCTGCTAGGAAAGCAGTTATGTTTAAAACTCTTACAAATCATGGCTCATAGTGGATGTTTTAGAACAAGAAACAACTATATTACTGTACATATATTTTTATGGCTTCATAAAGATAAGCACTGCTTAAAAGTATAAAGGGGTCATTAACTCAACTAAATGACTTTTCTTCCCCTAGAGTACATTTTCAATCTGAGCATAGCAAACATTTGCTAGCTTAACCTTGTCCTGAATTTAGAAAGACAATTCTGAAAGATATTTTGCAGTGTTTGATCAATAATAATTAAAATAAATGATAAGAGTTCCTTCTTTTACCCTTTGAGCACCAGCAACCTGAGCTCCAGATAATTTTAAAAATGAAATGTTCATAATTACAAACCTGGGAAAATTTTCCAACAGGAGTGAGGAACTGCTCACCTACTAATAAATCCAATTGATCTTTCTACTGATTCCTCTCCTCCTACAAATGTTCTATAATGCACTTAAAAAATCTACTCTACCAAATAAGTAACTAAATGAACATTATCTAGGAAGGTCCATACTGGTTGTCCTTCTAATAACTCAGCAGATTTACTCAGTGCTTCTGAGCTCTAATTCCATTCTACTTAGTTATCCAAATATTTGCGAGATCAACTACTCATGCTAGACATTATTCTAGCTGTAGAGATGAGAAATGGATTCGTAGTTCATTTCCTCAAGGAGTTTTCAATCAAGATAAGAAGCAAGAAATATATAAATAGCCAGGCCAGTGTGGCTCAGTGCTTGAGCATTGACCCAGGAACCAAGAGGTCATAGGTCACTGAAATTCCCAGTCAGGTTTCGGGCTCAATCGCCAAAACGGGACTTGCAGGAGGCAGTCCATAGAAGATGTTTCTCTCTCATCCATGCTTCTATCTCTTTACCCCTCTCCCTTCCTCTCTCTAAAAAAAACGAACAAACAATGAAAACACATTTTTTAAAAAAGAAATATGTAAATAGTTAACTAGAATCCAGGTCAGAAGAGAGATATAAACAGATTGCTCTGGAAAAGCCAAAGGAAAACAATTACTGTGGACTGCAGAGAAGTAAGGGAATTAGGGAGAGGGATTCATGAAGGTGGCCGCATTTCAGTAAATTGGGTTTCTCTAGGTGGTAAGGGGCTAAAGAGGAAGTATCACAGACTGAGAAGAATAAGAGCAAAAGTTTTGAGGCATGATACTTCAGATTATTTCTCAGTGCTGCCTAATTCCGTGGACTTCCTCCCTAACAAGGAGGACTCAATTGGGTGAGGCTTTCTCATTTTGCCCTGTGGCCAGCTTCTGGGGTCAGGCTGATTTGGGTTCATGTTCAGCTCTGCTACTTACTAGCAGATGAGCAGACATGAACCTACTGTTTCTGAGCCTCAGTTTCCTTATTTGTGATGTGGGAATAGTGATACCTTAAAAGGCAACTGGGAAAATTAATTTTAAGAACACCATAGGAAGCAACTAATAAGAAAACTGTGCCAAGAGATATACTACAACAAATATATAAACATATCAAAACAAAATCCCCCCCAAAGTGATCAATTAACCCACAGGAAGGCAAGAAGAGAAACAGGGGAAACAAACAGAAAACAATAATAAAACTTGAAGCACCTCAGATGTTCTTTAGTAGGTGAATCATTAAAAATAAAAACAAAACCTCTGATACATATATACCATGGAACACTCGTGACCATTAAAAAGAAATGGATTATTGATGCAAGCAACAACCTGGAAGAATATCAAAGGAATTATGTTTAGTGAAAAAAGCCAATGCCAAATGTTGTATATTGCATGATTTCATGTATATAACATTCTTGAAATGACAAAATAATGAAAATAGAGAAAGATGAGTGGTTGCCAGGAGTTAAAGATTTGTGGTTATAAAAGGACAACCCCAGTGTCCACTAACAGATGACTGGATAAATAAAATGCAGTATATGCACACAGTGAGATATTATTCAGCTCTTAATAAAGAGAGAAATTATGAGACATGCTACTACATAGATGAACCTCAAGGACATTATGCTAAGTGAAATAAGCCAGTAAAATAAGAACAAATATTGTATGATTCCACTTACATGAACTACTTTGAGTAGTCAAATTCATAGTGACAGAAAGTGGAATGGTGGTTACCAGGGGCTGATAGGACAGGAAGGGGGGGGGGTGAAATTATTATTTAATAGGTAGAGTTTATAGTTTAACTGCAGATATTTGGATACCTGTAGAATGTTGATAGCACTACTCTCTACCACAGGAAAACAACCAATTTGGAACCAGCCCAAATGCTTTTGATGAAGAAATGAATAAATAAATGGTGTTATATTAACAGAGTAAAATATTATGAAACAGTGAAAGTTTAATGAATTGCAGCTAAATGCAACAATAAGTATTACTCTTTGTACACTAAGTTCGAGTATAAAAAAATCAATTTTAGAAGACTAAAAGTAGTGCACATAAAAATGCACAATATATTCTGTAGGCCTGCATATACATGAGATTTAGCTTATTTTAAAAAAGCAAGAAAATGGAAAACAGGAACTTCTAAGAAAAAAAGATTAGCTCTGACAGGAAGATGAATGGGTAGATAGAGATCTAGGTTAGGACAGGAATACAAAGATGAATATGTAAGTTATTGGTAATATTGTAGTTCCTGGATTGAGTGTTTATAAATTTCATTTTTCCTAACTATGAATAAATAAGCAAACACACACACTGGCTGCCAATGGACTATTTATATTGGTCCAGTTATGATTAATTCAATTTTGTATGCCTGATTTACATAAGAAAAATAAATACGATTTAATTTTTACATGGTGATGACTCCACTGTTCCCACAGAAACCATTATTACAGTGGAAGCCCACCGACTTACAGCAACTCTGGTTTCCAGTGCTGAAAGAGACTTTCTGTTCAGCTTCTACCACACAGAAAATCAGGAGGTCTTTGGGCATCCCCAAAGTAGTTCTCGTATCAATAACCTTCCCTGATCTGTGTGGAAATAAAGATAATTCTTCTAAAAGGCACAGGAAGGCATTCTAACTGTCAATGGGGATATTTTAAATGTCCCTAAAACTCCTTCATTTTTAGGAAACCTTATTTTTACAGCTATCACTCAACATTGGAACTTGCCAATCATGAAGCCAGACTTTCCCATTTTTTAGATGATGGTCAAACCCATGGAAGTGGAATTGTCTTCAGTACTGCTCAAGTCACTGAAAGTCAGTGAAAATAGGTCGATTTTGATTGTTGGCCATGCTGAAATTTGTGACTTTCCCCAACCAGTTTAGGACTTCCATGATCTGGAAAACCAACAGTGGCTGAGAAGTAGACTGAGTTGTGGTTTTCATGAGTCATCAATGCTAATCACAACTGGTTTCCAGGCAAACTCCAGTGGCATTTCTGGTCCTGTGGAAACGCATTAAAATGTTCCTTTTTCTGACGGCCTGTACACTCACTTTCCACTGGGCACTTTCCAACCTCAGTGGGTTAGTGTTTTAATAGCTGCCTTCCTCAGCCAGGAAACAGTTTAAGCTATAATTCCTTCAAATTGGTAAAAATAGATCTTTCTGAGGACTACAACCTCCGAGTCAACTGAGGAAAACAACTGAGCAGAAGGATGAAGTGAAAACACATCAGCTAAACAATAAAAACAAAGCATTTTATTTCAATGCGAGACAATTTGCAGTCGAACTTTCGCAATATCTCATAACTTCAAAATAGAAGTGAAGGCCAACTTTTGATATCATTTTAAATTAGGATCATGATGGTCTTCTGCACAAACCTTAGGAGTGTTATTTAAAAAACAAAACTGGTGGAAGCTAGACAAGACAGTAATGCCTCAGAACATTCAGTTTGATGAAGACAAGGTCATTTTGCATTTATTCATTTACCTATCCACTTATTTATTGATTACTAGATATCTTCTGAATGGAAGGTTCTGGGTATTGATGCAAACAAGAGCTTATATCTCTTAGGATTTATTTTCTTATGATAAAGATAGATTGAGATTTTAATCTGTCACTAAACTAAAACAAATCTCTTTTCTAACATTTTTCAACATATTTTTGAAACTTGAATATCATACTAGTATGAGAAATAAATTTAGAGATTGCTTTGTCTTTAGGACCTTTGTCATATGCTTAAAAATTATATCAAACTGTCTTATACTTCAGAGCATTACTAAAGAAATAAATCTATAATATCTTTGGGAATCAATATTACTGAAATTTGTCTTTAATATGTCTCATTTGTCCCACACCATTTTGTACTGTGAATTACCTGTGAGACTGAAAACCATTCAGTTGAAACAATGCTTTTGGAGGAGGGAGGGACTCAAGTAGAGCCCATTGTAAGTGTAATTCCAATTTTATTCTCAAAGATCTGATCTTTGGAAGTACCTATAGAACTGTAGCAAACAGTGACACTTCATTGTGAAGATAGCATATTGGCATCTACTTATAATGAATGTATTTTTTACCTTAGAATCCCTTGAAAGCCTGTAAAAACCTTATTGCTGCTGAAGAATATGCCCATAGCACCCTATAGTAAAGGAAGATACAAAACATTGATGCAAGTCATAAGCTACTGAACTCTAATTTCTTATGACAGGTTTGACTTCTTGTTGCGATTAATTTAAAAGATTTGCAGAATGTTTTTTTAATAAGATATAACTAAAACAGCATGTATAAATACCCTAATGAAAATAATGAGACTGAAGACCTAGGTACTCTCACCAGTGAGAGCCAATTTTGTTTCAACTTAAAAATAATAGAGACAACAAAAGGTAAGCCAAGATGTATAAGGAATCAAACTTCAGCAATACATATTGAGCTTCTCATGTTTTTTCTTTATATTGATCTTTTTATGTTGCATATACTGAATTTCAAATTCCTCATGAATTGTATATGATGAAATAAATGAGGGGAGTATAAAAACAAACAAAACAAACACCAACAAATATAAGAAAGTTCAGGAGGAAACCAAATATATGTAGAAAATTATTAATTTATTGAATACATATAGTATATTGAGTGTTTTGAGTTCAGATACTCTATTTAATGCTACATGAGATATAAATATGGTAAACTAAAAATCTCCACTTTCCCAATTTATGTTTCTGTTGGAAGATAAGAGAAATAAACATGTAGGTCTAAAACCTAAAAACTCAAATAAATATTAGGCCCTCCAGCATACTTACTCAAACAACTTTGTAAATTTCTTTGCTTTTATAGTGCCTAAACAGTACTTATTTTTGTATTTATTTCTGACTCACATACCTTTTAAAAATACCTATTACCCCCTTTAGGCTGTAATTTTCATGAGGATAGGACTTATCCCTGTTTAGCAGGCTCATATTTTCTCAGCACCTAGCATAATATCAAGCACATAGAAACACTCAATAAATGTTTTTGAATGAGTGACCAAATAAATGAATTTAAGTAGAATGATAACCGTATATTTATTTTAAGAAATGTTGTCACCATTATAATTAACTAGTAATTAATAATACGAAAGGAGCAAAGGAGAGGCAGACATTATATGCATATTTATTTGGGCAGCTTCACCAGGAAGCTGCAACTTTACACTCCCCAGGGAACCACCAGTCCATTTCCTGCAGATCACTGTGGAAAGGGACTGAACAAAAGGGAAGATGGGTGCATGGGCAGTGAGTCAGGTGACACTGGGAAGGTACTTGCCTGTCAGTCTAACCTGGCAACAAAGATAATTGGCTGGGGAGGGAGGGGGAGGAGGGGGAGCTAATGCAAATAAGTGAATCCTGAAGGCTTAATTGGTAAAGCTCCTAGTTCAAATTTTCCAGACAAAGGAATTCTCTCTTGGTTTTCTTATACCTTTTGCTTTGCTCCTATTTCCTTGCACTCACCCCGTTCCCTCCGTAGCCATGTGGCCCTTAAAGCCACATAGCATGTGGACCCCCACACACAATGGACTACAGCTCAGAACACAAACTAAGCTAGCCTAACTCTGGACTGGGCTGTGCAAATATGGAATGGAAACTAGGCAACAGCTTTAATCTTAGTTCTGTTGAAGAAACAGCTGTACTTTTTTTGTGGTGGGACAGAGGAAGAGGGGACCGTAATAACTCAGGGGCTTAATTTCACGCAAATAAATACCCCTTATTCTCCCATACAAGTCTCAGAAATCCCACTTCCACCATCAACCAGTAGCAAGTAGTAGGGACATGGAGAGCACCCCACCAATAACAATACAATGTAATCATAGGAAAAAAACAAAACATGATAATAGTGAGTATAATCATGTTGAAAATATTCATATCATAACATTTAGGGGAAATATCAAACAATGATAGAAAATTATACATAAAAAGTAATTTTCAATATTTAAAAATAGATGCTTAAAGAGAGGAAATACATAAAACTAGAGACCCGGTGCACGAATTCATGCACCAATAAGGTCCCTTGTCCTGGCCTGCAAGATCGGGCTGAAACTGGCTCTCTGATATCTCCCAAGGGGTCCTGGATTGCGAGAGGAAGCAGGCCAAGCCAAGTGACCCCACCGGTGCATGACTGGGGCTAGGAAGGGATACGGGAAGTTGGCCAGCTGGGGCGGGACTGCAGAAGGGCTCCAGGGCATGTCTTGCTGGTCTCGCTCAGTCCTGATCGGCCTGACCCTAGCAGCAAGCTAACCTACTGGTTGGAGCGTCTGCCCCCTGGTGGTCAGTGCATATCATAATGAGTGGTTAGTGGCCTTAGCATATCATTAGCATATCACACTTTGATTGGTTGAACGGACGATCGGATCACCAGACACTTAGCATATTAGGCTTTTATTATATAGTATTAGAGGCCCAGTGCACGAAATTCGTGCATAAGGGTGGGGGATCCCTCAGCCCAGCCTGCATCTTCTCCAGTCCGGGACCCCTTGGGAGATGTCCCACAGGGATTGGGCCTAAACCAGCAGTTGGACATCCCTCTAGCAATCTGGGACCACTGGCTCCTAACTGCTTGCCTGCCTGCTGGCCTGATCACCCCTAACTGCCTTTGCCTGCCAGCCTGATTGACCCCTAACTGCTCCCTTGCCAGCCTGATCGCCCCTAACTGCCTCTGCCTCGGCCCTGGCCACCAAGGCTTTGTCCAGAAGGATGTCCGGAAGATGTTTGGTCTAATTAGCATATTACCCCTTTGTTAGTATAGATGTTTCCTGAAGGTTTTTCTTGTTTAGAAAAACATGAATTAAATTTGTTCTCTTCTTTTACAATCTTCTCTATTTTTCAAATTTGCTATAATAATCCAATATTCTATTTCAGATAATGCTTATAAATAATAACTAAATGTTGTTGACAATAGGTTCATCACAGAGTTTTGGAAAAGTTTTTTTTGTTTGTTTGTTTGTGGTTTTTTTAAAATATATTTTATTGATTTTTTACAGAGATGAAGGGAGAAGGATAGAGAGTTAGAAACATCGATGAGAGAGAAACATCGATCAGCTGCCTCCTGCACACCCTCTACTGGGGATGTGCCCGCAACCAAGGTACATGCCCTTGACCGAAATCGAACCTGGGACTCTTGAGTCCGCAGGCTGATGCTCTATCCACTGAGCCCAACCGGTTAGGGCTGGAAAAGTTTTAATGAGATTGTAGACCTATTAAAGGAGATAATAGCTAAAGAGATTATGATTAGTATGCTAATTATAGCCTCTAGGGGAAATTCCTGAGAATGATCCTGACTCCATATGGTATATAGAACCTTCAATATCAAGAGTTAAAGCTATTTTTCAAAAAGGATTTTTAATAATGGTCTTAAACAACTACTTAAGCACCTAGTTTTTTTACTTCGTTTATTTTAACCTATCAAGAAAATTAGACTTAATTCATAGACCATTTGATTTGGCTATTTTATTTAATAGCCAAGTTCAAACTTTTCACTTCACACTTAATAAAGTCATTCTAAATAGTAATAAAAGTTCAAATAACAGAATTATCATTCTTGTAGTCTTGTACTTTGTGTCCTTGTTTTCCAGAGTGACAATGATCATTTATTTTGGTTATAAATGTACTATAAGTCAAAAAATAGTATGGGTTCTCAAATTCTAGGCAATTTAATAAAACTTGCTAGGAATAAACTGCCAAGAACAATTAGTTAGTACTTTTCTTTTCTCTATTATTATACTTTGGAAATTTCAAACACACCACAAAGTTGAATTGTTGTACAGTGAATACCTATATAAGTACATCATTTTTTGCCATTAACATTTTATTTAATCACCTATCTATCTTGCCATCCTTCAAAGCACATCAGTCCTACAAATCTTATTTCTGAATACATTTCAAAACAAATAACACAGTTCTTTCCACATATTTTAGCCTACATTATTAACCAAGATTGAATATTTATATATTCTTATTTAAAAACTGCATACAATAAAATGGGCAAGTATTGTGTGTATAGTTATGACAGTGAATACCCTTATGTAACCCATATTTCTATGAAAATCCATAATATTATCACTACTTTTGGGGCCCCCCCCCCCCCACCACCACCACCATGTCCCTTCCCAATCAATCTTCACCTCTACTTCCTGAGGAAAACACTGTTCTGATTGTTTTATACCACAGTTGAGTTTTGCCTGTTCTAGAACTACATATGACTGTCATAATGAAATGTGTACTCTTTTGGGTAAGAGTTAATTCACTCAGCATAGTGGTTTTGAGACTTAAACATTTTTATGTATCAGCAACATATTCTTTTTTATTGCAGAATACTATTCTATTGTATGAATACACCAGTTTGTTCATTCATTCTCCTATTTTGGATCCTGGACTACTTCCATTTTACAACTATTATGAATGAAGTTGGGGTTGGAGTTGGTTCATTGGCGCTACTGTGTTATGCCTTTTAATAACAAGGTAAACTCCAGTGGCTGATTTTCAAGCCACAGACATGAGGTGAGTGAACGAAAGAATGAATAAGGGGAAGAAATGCATGAAGAGGCTTAGATCCTCATGGGAAACGCTTCCTTGTCAGACTTGTTCAGAAGAGAGAACACAGGACAAGTAACAGTTTTCTAAACCTATGAACATAAATCTTTACAGCCCCACTGATTGTTCCCTCTAAGGCAGCAGTTCTCAACCTGTGGGTCACAAACCCTTTAGGGGTCGAACGACCCTTTCACAGGGGTCGCCTAAGACCATCGGAAAACACATATATAATTACATATTGTTTTGTGATTAATCACTATGCTTTAATTATGTTCAATTTGTAACAATGAAAATACATCCTGTATATCAGATATTTACATTACGATTCATAACAGTAGCAAAATTACAGTTATGAAGTAGCAAGGAAAATAATTTTATGGTTGGGGGTCACCACAACATGTGGAACTGTATTAAAGAGTCGTGGCATTAAGAAGGTTGAGAACCATTGCTTTAAGGATTTTATCAGAAAGAACAAAACTAAATCTCCAACCCCTCTGGTCCTCCCTGCCCCTCCCCCCCCCCCCCCCCCCCCCCAAAAAAAA
>NW_005366679.1:198761-209320 GCF_000412655.1 Myotis brandtii | reverse complement strand
CCCCCCAAAAAAAGGATATTGGTGAATGTTTCAGACAGCAGCCATCTTTGAGATACATATCATCCAAGTCAAACTTCAGAGGCATGCTGCTGTCAGGGAAGGCCTCTCTAAATGCATTCTAAAAGCAAGGTGTTTCCTATCATTGGGACACTCACAACTCCTGACTTTGGACAGACCTTTTATCAACTAATTATCAGAAAACCCCAGGAGGCTTGGCCACTTCACTGCACGAGGGCTTTGAGGCCCTTTTGATGTCTGTTCTTGGCATGCCAGGGGGTAATTTACACAAAGATAAAAAGCATTCACAGCACTAAAAGGCTATTCTTAATAGATTAAAGCTTTATATAGCTAGTTCAATGACAAGGTCTTTCCCTATATATTTTCATTCTTCTCTAGAGTAAGTATGCAATCATCTTGTGCAGGTAATAAGAGAAAATTACACCAGTAGAAAGAAAACCACAGTTTTGTGATTTGAAGGCAAATGAAACAGAATGAGGTGAAATGAAGTGACCAAGATCATAGGAAGACAAGAGATGTTTTGCTAGAATAAATTTAATTTCTTAACCCTTTATAAATTTTTTGAAATACTGAATGATTTTCACATAAGCTCTTGTTTTGTAGGAGGCCTACGTGTTACTTACTCCTGAGAACATGCTCCTTCTATTAGATACAGACAAAGTTATCACCAGAAAGGAAATTTAAATGTTCTCTCATGTTGCCGGGGAATGAGGTCAAGAGCAGAAGGTATTATTAGGGATCTAAGAGAGGCCCAAAGCAAATTCACAACCTTGAAGGAATTTACAGTGTAGTGGAGACTGAATTAATATATGTTGGATCTCAGAAAATGTGAAGAAGACTTAATAGAAGGAAGCGAAAGGTGATAAGACAAATTTTTTCATTTATTATTTTTTTAATCCTCACCAGAGGATATTTTTCCATTGATTTTTAGAGAGAGTGGGAGAGAGAAAGACAGAAATATTGATGTGAGATTGGTTGCCTCCTGCATGTACCCCGACTAGGGCTGGGGCCAGGGAGGAGCCTGCAGCCAAGGTAAGTGCCCTTGACTGGAATCAAACCCAGGACCCTTTCTTCTGAAGGCCTGCCTATGTTCTATCCACTGAGCCAAACTGGCTAGGGCCAGACAAACTTTAAATATAATAATTCAACAACATGTATGGCAGGTGGGTATTCAGAGGAAAGTAAGACCCCCAAGGAATTACTAACTTATAATAGGCCTTAGAAAAATGGGCTGAATCTGAGTTTGACTGGGGGGGTGGGGGGAGAGAGAGAGAGAGAGAAGAGAGAGAGAGAGAGAGAGAGAGAGAGATTAGAAAAGAAATCATGGTAGTGGTTGCATAGAAAGCTGAGACCATAAGAGAATAACAGCCTTTGGCTATAGTATTTCCAGTTGTACCCATGTACTCTGGAGATTAGATGTTAAAACAGGTACACAATATTTGTTTACAGAGATTATTGGGTAGTTTATTAACCTGGATGTTCACTTTGCTCTTTGTACTCCACCCTTTAATAGGATTTTACAGCCTTTCAATAATTAAGCAATGTTCATTTCTGAAAGACATCGGTACCTTTGTGGGTATCATAAACCTAATATTTCTTATTAAATAAAACTCTAAGATGTTTGTATGTCACTGTTTTAAATGTAGAGAGTAGAGGGAGGAGAAGAAAACTTAAACAACTTTTTCAGGTGAAGTCTGTGAGTCCTTTTCAATGTGTTGTTTTTGAGCACAATCCATTTCTGGGCTACCAATGGTTCATTTTTTACCTTTAGGCTTGAGCCAGGTGTGTGGATCTGTTGGTTGTTTCTCACCCATCTCTGTTCCCACTGCAGTGCTGCCTGTGGTCTACAAAACCCAAAGAGTAGCAGCCAGAATCCTTTACAATGCAGTACCCCTCATTGTTGGGATCCAGAATGGTAACTCCATCCTCCAGGCTCTGTGCCATGTGTCAGATAGTCCTCTCGGGTAGCCAGCTGCACACATCTCCTTCAAGGGCTTTTGAGACCAGCCCTCCACAATGTCAGTGGGCCCTCCTATTGATGTCCTGTGTTGTCTCAGACTGCTGTAGTAACAATATATTCTTCTTAAACTATAATGCATGAAGAGGGGACATTCCTCATGCAAATGGAACTGCCCTTCTCACTCTGCTCATGGGTTCCTCCCTCCTTGCTAGTGGTATGTGAAAGCAACAATCTATATATATAAAAGCCTAAACAACCGTTATGACCGAATGGCCGGAACAACCAACAACTGGCCAGTAGCTATGACACACACTGACCCAGACCTTGCTGCTTGGGCTCTGACAGCCCCGAATCTGGTTCACCTGCACCCCAGACCCAGACAGGAGGGAGGAGGGAGCCCTATTGCTCTCAGAATTGGCTGTTGGTTAGCTTGCTGCTGGAGCCCTGACAACCCGGAATCTGATTCACCCACACCCCAGACCCAGACAGGAGGGACCCCACCCATGCACAAATTTGTGCACTGGCCCTCTAGTGTAGTTAATAATGAAATAAATAACACTCCTATTGCCTAAAGAGTTCAAGGCAAGACACAGTTGGAAAATGTGTTGTTCATTTACCTATACTATAATCTTCTGAAAGATGAATGGAAAATGATCAGAAAACAAATTATCATCTACAATTTAGCATGCTTTGAGTAAGACTTACATTGAGGGTCATCATCAAAGAAGCAGAGTAAGGACTTTTGAAACAACCAATAGAAGCTACTATTAACTGTTGGCATAATGATTGATTTTGTACCATAAGTAAAAATGTAACTAGTATTTCAATAATTGTATTATGGACCTAAAGAGGTGAGGGTTCTTTATTATTTCAATACAAAAATGTTGGGAAGAACCATGGCATTCTGAATATCAACAGCATTGCTCTTTTTCTCAGGGTGGGAGATATAAAATTAGCCAGAAACAGCACATTGGATAATAATGAATACATTTGATAAAAATGGGATGGTCTCTAGACCTGAACAAGAAGAGGTCATGCCTAGGCACTTTGAAGAATCACGGGCACTGACTGGCAATGATATATATGTAAGCACCTCTTCTTAATTCTTTATCCGTCTTTCATTGATAAATTACCAGAAATCAAATAGGCCCTTGAATTTTAGAATACATTTTTAATAAGTTGCTTTTATAGACAGAGGCCCCTCAAAACAATTTGCTCCAACCCATACACATCTTAGGACCTACTTTACTCTTGACTGCATCTAGTTATGTAGGTTGTACACATGCAATTACAGAGTACCCCCATTCTCATAGACTTTAAGAAGAATGACACCAAATCATGTAATGGAGAATAATCCTATCTTTTAACGTCTTTTCTGCCTCCCCCTTTATTCTGTTAGCAGTTGCTAACAGCCTTAGATTTTTTGTTTATCTTTAAGGAACTTTTTCTTTAATTCTTGAATCTTGTCAGCCAAAATGCTCAACAATCCAACCTCAGCCATGGTTCCCAAATTCATCCCATCCTGCCCATCTTCTTCGTTAAGCACCAGGTTACTAGTATTTAAATAGGCTCCCTCTGCTCTTGTCTCTCTCCAAGCCCCATCCTGACATGGAGGACCATATTGCTCTCAAGTAACTATTCTATAATGGATATTCAAGTTCTCCAAAGGCTTCAGGGTAAAATGTAAACCTCTCAGTTAGGTACATAAGACTTTTTATAATCTTGTTCAAACCTCCACTTATTGTTTAATCTCTTTGTGTTAATACCACACATTTGACACTTCTTTCCCATGGCCATCTTCTGAACAAAAAGTAAGCCTTAACTATTTTGCATATGCTGACTCTTTCTTTCTAGAAAACCTTTCTTGCACTGGATGCCTGGCAAGGTCTGCTTACCCTAGAAGATGCAGCTGAGAAAAGCATTTTTCTGTGATGTTTTCCAGGATCTTCTGGCAAGTTCAGCAGCTCTCTCCTTCATGCCCCCTGTCATTATTCATTTATCACATTACATGTGAAATTATTGCTTGTATTGGTGTTATTGTACTGGATTGTGAACTACTTGAAGCCTAAGACCATGTTTTGTTCATATTTGTGTTTGCAATGCATGAGAAATGGGTGTTCATTAAATATATATCAATGAATGAATAAACCCCATTGGATTCTCACACGTATTTTCCCATAATCTCTCTTTTTGTAGAAATGTTAATTTCTAGCCAAGTTTACAGTAAATGAACTTGTAAGTAAATGAACGACAGGCAAAATTCATTATTTTCTAGAGTACTCATCAAAAAATGTTAATGTACAATTATCAAAAGATGTAAGTGAAAGAGTTTAAAGAGATAAAATGACTATTTTATAAAACTGTTTGAATCAAGTACTTTTAAATTATGGCTATTTCTTAAAGACAGTTTCCTGTCATTGAATCTTTTTTACTAGATCTTACCCATTATACTAACTTGGAGAGTTGAAAGGAAACCCATCAGCAGAAAAACATGTATTTATGTTCTAGACAAAAGTATAATTAAAATTCTGGAGTAAAAAAGTATGAAAAACTTATCATAAATCAAGCAAGAAACTAAAGAAGAAATCAGATTACACATAAATATTAATGCTTAAGGTAAGTAGTGATTTGAAAACCAGAAAGGCAGCTGGAAGATCATTTTTTCAAAAAAAAAAATAGGAGAAACAAAGTAAGGAAGTTGGCTAAAGCTCTATAGATAAATAGTCTATAGGAAACAAAAGAGTGGGACTAAGTAGAGAATACTACCAATTTAAGGCTTCAAATATCAAGACATCCTTACATTTAATGACAACATGTTGGCCTTGCTTTTTATACTCTCTTGACTAAGGCAGAGACAACTCTGAACATGTAGGTGAGTACACTAACTAGGAAGAAAAATGGGTTAAAGTGACCCTGAGGTAGCCTTAATAAGATCAAATAAATCTCTTCATTTAAAAAATCTTGAGACCTTACATTAAGGTGGTTCAAAGGGTTCACAATTTGGTAGGTACCCTCAACTATACACAACATCAAACATTTAATAAAAAATGGCTATATAAATATAGGCAACCAAAATATCATAACTATACTACAGATAAAATTTTTAATGTATGAGAACTTTTTATTTAGAAAAAGAAAAGGAGTGATCATGGATAAAGAACCTGGCTTAATTTGGGGACATGAAACCAGAATGTGCCGGGTCAGGAAGTTCAATGGGATGATGGTGACTCAATGCACCATGAGAGATGTAATATGGAGTCAAGTTTGCTGTGAAAGCTAGGAGATGGAGCGTGGTGGGTGAGCTCTCACACTCATAAAAGGAGAAGGAAAAGTAGGTATATTTGAAACTCTAGTTTATTGGGAGGCAAGGACCTGGGGAGGCAAAAGGATGCTGACTCATTCTTATGACTAGTAACTGAACAAAGAGTGAGTGATAGCCACAACTCAGTCAGGGGCAGTGCCCTGAATCATCATTTTAAGACTTTGTGTTGGATTGAGAAACCCTGGATTTGAACCACCCATGCATCTGTTAGCCAGGAACAGGAATGCAGAGGGTTGGGAGTGAAATATACAAAAAAAATAAACCCAAAAGAGTCAAATACCTTTTCATACAAAATGAGCCTATAAAGTGAATATTACAAAATATAAAAAGAAAGCTAATGATTTAAAGATTAATTAAAAGGAAGAAAGATAGAATGAAAAAAAGAAAGAAAGAAAGAGAGAAAGAAAGAAAGAAAGAAAGAAAGAAAGAAAGAAAGAAAGAAAGAAAGAAAGAAAGAAAGAAAGAAAGAAAGAAAGGGATGTTGGTGAAGATGTGGACAGGTTGGAACCCTGTGCATTGCTGGTGAGAACCTAAAATAGTGCAATCACTGTGAAACAGTATGGCAATTCCTCAAAAATTTAAACCTAGAATTAGCATATAATCCAGCAATTCTAGTCCTGGATATATAAATCAAAATATTTGAAATCAGGAATTCAAGCAGAAATTTGTACACCCATGTTCATAACAGCACGGTTCACAATGTCCTGGATAGAAGCAACCCAAGCATTTATCAATTAATGAACAGATAAACAATATATGGTATATATATACAATAAGAATATTATTCAGGCTTAAAAGGGAAGGACATTCTGACACATGCTGTAACATGGGTGAAACTTGAGGACATTATGGTAAGTGAAATAAACCAGTCACAAGAAGACAAAATGTATGATTGCACTTATATGAGATTCTGGGGCAGTCAAATTTATAGAGACAGAAAGTAGAATGGTAGTTGCCAGGGGCTGAGAAGAGGGGAATGGGGAGTTAGTGTTTATAAGAACAGAGTTTTAGTTTGGGAAGAAACAGAAAGTTCTGGAAATGAATGGTAGTGATAGTTGCACAATACTGTAAATGTGCATAATGCCACTGTACTTTTAAAATGGTTAAAATGGTAAATATCATGGTTTGTAGGTTTCATTACAATAAAAAAGATAACAAACAAAATTAAATATAATAAGTTGTTCCAGGTAAAATAATATTTAAGCATCTGATAGAATCTAATATTAGTATAATGAGGATGCTGACACAAATGTCAGGTAAGTACACATTTGGAAACGAAATGATGTTAGTGGGAGCCAAGATTTCACTAGATTTCTGCAACACCATGTCCTATATATCCCCACTTATATACATCACCTAATGGCCACAAAATTGCTACCACATTTCTACAATCATTTCCACATTGAATGCAAGGGGAAGGCAGGAAGAGGTAACTGGGAGATATTCCATTTCAATCAGGAAGGGAAGGGCATTTTAAATACTATGCGGATGTACTTCCCTCTCCATGACCAATGTAAATGCCCAACTTTAGATTAGCAGTCAAGAGAAATAAAGTCTGCCACATGTTGTTTCAAATTATATTTATAAGATTTATCTATGTGGGTTTTTTTCATTGTTGCTGATGAATGGTATTCCATTGTTTGAATAGATAACTTTTCATGTTGGATATTAAGGGGGTTTTCCCCATCAATTTTATGTCATTATAAACAATGCTGCTATCAATTTTCTGATACAAATTTCCTCCCCACATATGTAAGAAGTCTTTTGGAATGCATAATAAAGAGTGAAATGACTGGGTTACATGATGTTTACATATTTAGCTTTACTAGATTCCACCAAATTGTACTCCAATGGAAATGTCTCAGATTATATTTCCACCACAAGTAATGAGAATTCCATTTCCATCAATTTGGTATTGCAAAATTGCTTAACTTTGACTAATCTTATTACTGTGAAATCACTTCTAATTGTGATTTCATTTGCATTGTCCTGCATTTCAATGAGTTTGAGGACCTTTTATGATGTTCTTTTGGCCATTTGGTTTTCTCATTTCCTCAATTTCTCTTTCATATCCATTGTCTATTTCCCCTTTGGCTTGAGGTTTGTTTGTTTTTCCTAAATATTACTTGCACTCAGTCAATCCCAATTTTAATAGCTCTTATTTTCTTACTTTATCTACCAAATCTATAAAGATTAACATAAAAAATTCCTGTTCAAATGTTGTGTTCCATCTTTATAACTCAATATGTCTATTGAGAGAGAGTAAAAAATAAAGTTCCTAAATTGAGCTCCCCCCAAACAGATGTGTTTTATTACTCCCTCCTACTCACCAGTGGTTCAGTACTGTGGCTCCCTCTGCTCCCTCAGATGACTCCATCACTCTCTGAGGGGTCTTCACATGCCAAAGGCTTTGTACGATGAACAGAGAGGTTGACATGGCTGTGAATGCCCTTGCTTTGAACCCCTCTGCCCTTAGTATCCTATATAATAAAGAGGTAATATGCAAATTAAACCTCACACCCTCACAAGATGGCTGCCTATGACCATGCCGGCAGGGGGGTTAGTGAGGAATGATCAAATAACTGAACAAGCAGGCTTCATGGGGCAACCAGGCCAGCAGGGGGGGTAGTGAGGGATGACCAAACAACTGAACAAGCAGGCTACATGGGGTGCCCAGGCTGGCAGGGGGGTTAGTGAGGGATGACCAAACAACTGAACAAGCTGGCTGCATGGGGCAACCAGGCTAGCAGGTTAGTGAAGAAGGATGACCAAACAACTGAACAAGCAGGCTGTGTGGGGCGACCAGGCCAGCAAGGGGGTTAGTGAGGGACAACCAGGCTGGCAGGGGGGGCAGTCGAGGGTGACCAGGCCAACAGAGGAGGCAGTTTGGGGTTACCAGGCCAGAAGAGGGGGGCAGTAAAGGGTGACCAGGCCAGTGGGTGGGGCAGTTAGGAGCGACCAAGCCAGCAGGGAGGGGGAAGTTGGGGGCAACCTGGCCGGCAGCGAGGGGCAGTTAGTGGAGATCAGGCCGGCACACAGAGGCAGTGAGGGGCGATCAGGTTGGCAGGGAGGGCAGTTAGGGGTGACCAGGCAGGCAGGCAGGTGAGCAATTAGGAGGCAGTGGTCCAGGATTGTGAGAGGGATGTCCGACTGCCAGTTTAGGCCGATCCCCGGGATTGGGTCTAAACCTGCAGTCGGATATCCCCCAGTGGTTCCCGGATTGGAGAGGGTGCAGGCTGGGTTGAGGGGCCCTCCCCCCCCCCCCGGTGCATGAATTTCATGCACCAGGCCTCTAGTCTTACATAAAAGACTTAGGACAGCAGGGAAAAGAGAATGAATCCTCCACCTCCTGTCATCAGAAAGTCTTTACCAGAGATTGGAGTTATGAGTAATGAAAGTAATTCCAAACTGTGCTCAAACAGGAAATCATATTTGGTGTTTGATAGAGCCTATAGGTGAAAGACAAGCCTAACATATACTTCCCAGATGTGCTTCCCTCTACAAGTCAAGGCCACTTTGTTCAGGGTCAACAGCTAATTGGCAATGCTGGGATTTGAATCCTCAGTTTTACCTGGATAAGTCAGGTCAGCCCAACTAAAGCCTTTTACAACCAATCAGTTTTGTGTGCCAGGAGCCAAGACTAAACTGGGCCCTGGAAAGCACCATCCTGATTTGGAAGTGGGAGCTCTTGAAAGACAGGAGGGAGCGGATGACTGGGGAAAGGGAGCTGAAAAAATTTCTCGACTGTTTTCACTCAAATGAGGAAATTGTCAAGAGCTACAGAGAAGGTGAGGAGTCACAGATGTGAGTCTTCGGGAAAGATGCAGCAAGCTGGTTTTCAGGGCACTCTAGGTTGTTTCTCACAAATCAGAGAGTGAGGAAAATTTGAACAATTTAGGACTATCTGCTATGAGGGGAAACACATTTTGGGTTCACTTTAAACATTTTAAAAAATTGATTTCAGAGAGAGAAAGGGAGGAGAGAGATAGAAACTTCGATGATGAGAGAGAATCATCGGTTGGCTGCCTTCTGCATGCCCCCTCCTGGGGATTAAGCCCACAACCTGGTATGTGTTCTGACGGGAAATTGAATCTTGACCTGGTTCATGGGTCAATGCTTAAGGAGCCACACAGGCTGGGCTTGGGTTCACTTTATATTCTCCCCATCCATTACATCTCTTACAATTTGATGTTGCTAATTAAATTCCAGAAAACAGAAGAGAAATAAAAGCTAGGTGGAAACTCTTGGAAGGCCCTTTCACAAGAGGCTCAGAAGGAATTGTGTAGAAGAAGTACTGCAGCAGAATAGGCAGGATGGAAGCTGAAGCTGTTTTTGTCATTGGCCTAAAGAGTTCTCTTAGGGCCTACTTCCATCTGAAAGTACAGATAAAGGATATTTAATTCTGCTATTGCATCTGGGAGGATATATTTGATGAGGTAATAATAGTTATGGGGGGAAATGTATTTTTTATGTAAAATAAACACAAATGAGGCTGATCAGCAAACTAACTCTCAGGATGTAAATGCTTAGTCATATTCAAAACGATTCCTGTTGGGAGAAAATTGATAAAGAGCCACAGACCCAAATCTTCAGAAGAGTTTGGATTATAAAATGATGCAGTGAATTAACATCTTGGGCAATAAAGGGAGAGTTTACAATCTCTTGATAGAGCTAAATTTTCAAGAAGAGAAATGAGCCGGACAAAAAGAAAAACAAGTCATTTGGTGATTTGGGCAGCATGTTACAAATATATATAAATATAATAACTTAAATGGAAAAAATAGAAAATGAAGCTTAAAAAGTAAGTAATAAATAAATGTTAATCCTATCTAATAAAAGAGAAAAAGGGTAATTGACCGTACCTTTGCTACGCTTCCCATTGGCTAATCAGCGCCATATGCAAATTAACCTCCATCAAAGATGGTGGCTAATTTGCATACTGCAGGCAGGGCTGGCCAGCGCCAGATGCCATCTGGGCCCCGTGTGCAGCCCTGGGCGGCCAGGATTAGTCGGTGCGATCACATCACCTAAGCCCCGCCCCAGCCGGGACCCCCGTGTGCCGCCTAAGCCCGTGCGCCTAAGCCCCACTGCCAGTGATCTGGTGATCCATGAGCAGGAAAGCGCAGCCTGCAGGCAGCACCCCACCCTGGCCACAGCTTAAGGGAGAGAAAAACACGCAGTGGAGGCCAAGAGCCTGAGAGATCAACACAGAGGGGCGCCTGCTCCAAGCCTCCATGGTGTGGCTGGGGGCAGGCCCCC
>NW_005366679.1:156985-198590 GCF_000412655.1 Myotis brandtii | reverse complement strand
GTGTGGCTGGGGGCAGGCCCCCAGCAGACACACACACTCACACACACACACACACACACACACACACACATGCACACACACACAGGACGCCTGCTCTGAGCCTCTGCTGCCAGACTGTGGCCGTCAGTAGGACATCCACTGAGGGCTCCCGGACTGTGAGAGGGGCAGGCTGGGCTGAGGGACCCCCACCCCCCAGTGCATGAATTTCATGCACCAGGCCTCTAGTTACTTTATAATTCATAATTTATAACATACAGATTTATAGTATATAGTTAAGGTGTAATTCTCTATAACTTGCAGTTAAAGAAATCTCTCAATAGCATTTACTCAATATATGCCATGAAAGAAATACACATTTTTTAAATGTTTCTCCTTATGTTAGGTAGAGAGAGGCTCCCTCTTTCAGACTAGAATAACTGTTTATACATATGCAGCTGATGCAGAATTATTTTTAAAACATGTTCTAATATAGGGAGAGTGGATTAATTTACTAACCAAGGTATTTCAGAGATATGACAAGGGAGATGGTCTACAAAGATTACCAAACTCATTTTTTCATCTTATTGTTTGAAAAATCAAAAGATTAAAACCTTATTAGTTGAGGCCTTGGTTCACTTTGTGCTTCAACTAGTCCACAAGACATTTTTCAGAGATCAAATGATTGAAAATGGAGGAACATCCTACAAGTGAATAACACTTTTTCTATTAAAAAGAGCTCTCATTTTTAAATTGTTAAGGCAAGAAGTGTCAAAAACTTTAGAATTAAATGGATCACTGATTAAAAAAAAAATCTCTCCAACATCTGGTATAATGTTCTGTACTTTCAAAGCAGATACATTGTGCTTTATAGATGTATGTTCTAGTAAATGTGAATTTAAATTAAGTTTAAATGTATGAACTCTACTTTTTGATTTTTACTAAAAACATTAAATATATCATCATGGACATATTATTATCCTAATAGATAAAACTTGATTCTTTTAGAAAAAAAAAGGAATTTAGAAATTGACTAGGCACTTACATATTACTGATTACAGCATCCTGAAATTATGATAGCACTATTTTGGAAAAGTTTATCACTAGTAGTACTTCCCCTACAATTCTCCTCAATCATTCGCAAGCTTTTCAATTTCTTTTCCTAATGAAGACTGTGAACTCACAGTCATTAACTAAAACATAGGTCTTTTCTTTTTTCTTTAATACATTTTAACAAAATAAGTGGTATAGTTAAATAAAAGAATGATTTTAACACTTTTCAGACTCAAATGCTTTTGACCAAAATGTCCCTGTGAGTTTAAAGGAATTTTTCATAAGGTTAAAAATGGCTAACATTATTAACTTGTTAAACTTTGAGGATTTTGTTACCTTTTATTTATTAAATGTGCTTAAAATATTAGATCTTTATTGTTTGTGAATAGTTTATTAGCTTACTCTCAAATTTCCATAGTAGTTAGGAAATAAACTACATGGCATTAAGAATATTTAGTAAGAAAAGACAATGATATGTTACAAATAATTGCCATTAATGAGCTCAGAATAACCTTACTAGTTAATCAATATTGCAATAATCATAGTTCACAATTTGCAGTTGTTAATATGGTATAACTTTTATGGTATGTAAGCTAAAAATATTTATGAATTGTAAATCCTATCATAAAAAAGAGAGTGAACCCTTAACTGCATTAGCTTTTTCTTTTTTTTTAATTAAATCTTTATTGTTCAGATTATTACATTGGTTCCTCTTTTTTCCCACCATAACTCCCCTCCACCCCACCCTCCGCCCTCACTCCCCACCCACTGTCCTCATCCATAGGTGCACGATTTTTGTCCAGTTTCTTCCCGCATCTCCCATTCCCCTTTCCCCCCCAAGAATAGTCAGTCCATTCCCTTTCTATGTCCCTGATTCATTATAATCATTAGTTCATTCTGTACATCAGATTATTTATTCACTTGATTTTTAGATTCACTTGTTGATAGATGTGTATTTGTTGTTCATAATTTGTATCTTTACCTTTTTCTTCTTCTTCCTCTTCTTAAAGGATACCATTCGGCATTTCATATAATACTGGTTTGGTGGTGATGAACTCCTTTAGCTTTTCCTTATCTGTGAAGCTCTTTATCTGACCTTCAATTCTGAATGATAGCTTTGCTGGATAAAGTATTCTTGGTTGTAGGTTCTTGGTATTCATCACTTTGAATATTTCTTGCCATTCCCTTCTGGCCTGCAAAGTTTCTGTTGAGAAATCAGCTGACAGTCGTATGGGTACTCCCTTGTAGGTAACTGATTTTCTTTCTCTTGCTGCTTTTAGGATTCTCTCTTTGTCTTTTGCTCTTGGCATTTTAATTATGATGTGTCTTGGTGTGGTCCTCTTTGGATTCCTTTTGTTTGGGGTTCTCTGCTCTTCTTGGACCTGTAAGTCCATTTCTTTCACCAGGTGGGGGAAGTTTTCTGCCATTATTTCTTCAAATAGGTTTTCAATATCTTGCTGTCTCTCATCTTCTGGCACCCCAATTATTCTGATGTTTGTACGCTTGAAGCTGTCCCAGAGGCTCCTTACACTATCTTCGTATTTTTGGATTCTTTTTTCGTTTTGCTTTTCCGGTTGGGTGTTTTTTGCTTCTTCGTATTTCAAATCTTTGACTTGATTCTTGCGATCCTCTGGTCTGCTGTTGGGAGTCTGTATAATATTCTTTATTTCAGTCAGTGTATGCTTAATTTCTAGTTGGTTCTTTATCACAACATCGAGGGTCTCATTAGATTTCTTGAGGATCTCACTACATTTATCGGCGGTCTCACCAGTCTTTTCGAGGGCCTTACTCAATTTATCGGCGGCTTCTAAACAGTTCTTTAAAGACTTTAAAAGTGTGGTTTTGAACTCTATATCCAACAGTTTGCTTTCCTCCAATTCTGTCGTTTGTGTCCTGTTTCTTTGTCTCGGCATTTTTTTATGCTTCGCTGTGTCGATAGAGTGCCTTTCTGTGCTAAGTGTCCCAATTACCTGAGGTAGACACTCTTGGTGCACCCCCTTGTGGGCTTTGTGCACAGTCTTGTTGTGGTTAAGCCTTGATTGTTGTAGTTATCACTGTGAGGAATTGACCTCCAGGCCAATTGGCTGTGAGAATCAGCTGTGTCTGCAGTGGGAGAACTTCTGTGCTGGAGACACCCCTCTGGGGCTAGACTTGCTTCGATGGGGCTTTGGTGCTCACTGAGTCTGCCCCCTGAGTGTGTCTTTTATGGTTCCACGGAGCTGCAAACTGGATGGTCCCACTCTGACCTCTGGGCTTCCTGGCTCCTGGATCTCTAGGGAGGTGCTAATCTAGCCTTTGCCTGTGGCTATCCAGCAAAAGTCTCCCTGCAGGGCTTGGGCGGGGCATGTCCCAGGGGATCAACAGGGCGGGGCTAGCAATTATGGCTGCTCTCAGTCTTGCCCTCAGAGGCTCTGCTTCTCAGTGTCCCGGTAATAGCTGCAAGCCCCTCGGAGAGAAAGCTGCCCTAGGGTTCCGACCGATGCCAGACAGTCCCTCTTCTCCCTTATGAGTCTGGGTCCCTAGAGACTCGCCCGGAACTGGACCTCAGAGCCTGAGACTCCCTCCCGATTGAAAACGACAACCGCGCCCTCAGCCACCAGCCCGCTCCGCATTCACTCTGCACCTTAGTATTTTACTTCCGCACTGCGCCTCCTCTGAGTCTCGGTATGCTTTTCTCTTTCCTTCTAGTTGTAGAGTTTCCACTCAGCCAGCCTTCCTGTGGTTCTGGATGATGTCCGTTCCGTCTTTTAGTTGTATTTTTGAAGTGGTTGTGCGAGGTAGCAATCTCCGGTGTTTACCTATGCCGCCATCTTGGTTTCTCTGAGCTTTTTCAAACTAAAGTTTCTGTAAGTTAATCAGCTTTCAACATCCCTTTGGCTTTTGTACCTACTGATTCTTAAATGTTAATATATTACTAAATTTACACTATGTTAGGACATAGTATTTGTATTTAATTATGATATTTAATTGAATAATTTATGTCATACTTATGGTATATATTTATAAAACATTTATTGATATATGTTTATGAGGTATGATATATGTATATAAGGAGAAATATTCATGGTAATTATTACATTTTACTTTTATTGCACATATTTGTTCAAATCAGAGCTTACAAATCATGTTTTACATAGGACAGTTTGCAGTTCCAAATTTCAGACATCTCCAAAGTTAACTAACTTAAAGTTATCAAAATTAGGAGATTTTTAATGAGTAATATAAACAAAATATAAATGAAGAGTTGCTTTATTAGGGGAGAGTGCCAATCTGTTGAAAATTCTAACAAAACTACTCATAAGTGTGTAATATGTTTAACTGATTGAAATTCTCTGAATATTTTAAGTAAAAATACTCACCCTCAGTCTTTTCTGCATTACTAAGAAATAGTTTCCTATTAATAACTAAGGAGTTTAAAATGGAGAGAACATATAATGAAAACTAACAATATGTTACAAGTAAATATAAGATTATAGAGTCTGAAAAACACATCTTTCTATTTATATCAACTTTGTAGATAAAAGAATAGCTTTACAGACCTATGAAAGATTAACATTTTACCTTTAAAAAGTATCAGGTACCCCAGAAAAAGATAAAATGGAGATGCTCCATACTTTTGAAATTCTACAAATAATAAGAGCTTATAATTTAATTTGAGAAGCAATAACTCAATCTAGCTACTAATTGGAGCATAGGATATATTTCTTGAAGCAATAAAATAAACAAGCTTTTTCTTTTAATCTTTGGTTTTTGATATTGAATATTAGATTTAAAGATATTGATATGCTAAGTGATTTATACTTTCTTATTTAACAATTGCTTGAGGCTAGTATCTGACAGAGTGTAGTTGTAACAGGTTTTGTATGCATGCAAGTCTGTGTTTCATTTTTACTAGACTTTATTTTTTAAGAAAGTTTTAGGTTTGCAGAAAAATTGAGAGGAAAGTGGAGAGATTTCCCATATCCCCCCTGACCCCACAGATGCATAACCTCCCCATTATCAACATTCCCCAGAGAGTGGTACCTTTCTACAATTGAACCTACATTGACACATCATTATCACCCAAAGTCCATAGTTTTCATTAGAGTTCACTTTTCATGTTTTACGTTCTATGGATTTGGACACATTTTAATGACAGGTACCCACCATTACAATATCCTACAGAGTAGTTTCACTGCCATAAAAATCATCTGTGCTATGTCTATTCATCCTTCCCTTCCCAATAACCCCTAAAAACTACTAATCTTTTTTCTGTTTCCAAGTTTTGCCTTTGCCAGAATTTCATATAGTTGAAATCCTATAGACTTTTCAGATTGGCTTCTTCCACTTAGTAATATGTGTCTAGGGTTCCTTGATGTTTTTTTTATGACTTGATAACTTATTTCTTTTTGGTGCTGAATAGTAGTTCATTATCTGGATTTACCATGGTTTATTTATCTTCTCAACTACTGAAGAACATCTTGGTTGTTTCCCAGTTTTGATTATATTAAAATAAGTTCCTATAAACACCTGTGCCCAGGTTTTTATGTGGACATAAGTTTTAAAATCCTTTGGGTAAATACCAAGTCATGCAACTGAGGGCTCATATGGCATAATTTTGCTTAGTTTTATAAGTTGCAACAGTTTTAAAATAATAGAATTCTAAGTTAGATGTAGGATACCATTTTAATATTAAGATTTTAAAAGGGTAAAGAAGAGAGCAACACTCAAAATTATTTTATGAGTTTAATTAGGCAAGAAAACAAAATAAATTTATTTTTGTCTTTTGTGAAAAAATGTTAAAAAGATCTTTACCTCTTAAATAAAAAAAACAGATGCACAAATAAAACCAACTGAATAATAATTCTGGGATTTCAAAAATCACTATTAAAACAAATACATGGAAAGTTCCATTTCCAACTATATGGTGAGTTAGTTTCTCAGACTCTTTCAATGAAAACAACTAAAATACCAGATAATTTAAAATAAAAAAATGTTTAAAATCTTAAAATTTTATAAGAAAGTAAAAACTGCATAAGTTGCCCTAGTGGTATGGCTCAGTAGTTTAGTGTCAACCTATTAACCAGGAGGTCACAGTTCCATTTCCGGTCAGGGCACATGCCCAGGTTGCCAGCTCAATCCCCAGTAAGGGGTGTCCAGGAGGCAGCCAATTAATAATTCTCTCTCATCATTGATATTTCTATCTCTCTATCCCTCTCCCTTCCTCTCTGAAAGCAATAAAAATATACTTAAAAAATAACTACATAAGCCAAAATTTATAAGAATCTTGAGAGCTAATCACCACAGGTGACTTTGAAGAACTGAAGACTTGCATAGCATAGCCTCTAGGTCACTGGGGACTGGAAACAAAGCTTTGGGCACCTTCACCTTTACCAGGCTGAGGAGTCTAAAAGAAGAGTATCTAACACGTTCCTGCTTCCAACTTCAAGATAAATGAATTATCATGAATCAAGACACTGAAAAAACAAGAAAAAATAAGTATACCTCTGAAATATAATAACCATAACCCTAATCTTTTGTCAACTTTGACTAAGCATTCACATTACTTATGTAATCTGAACAAATTCAAGTCAAGTTTAACTTTATGTGGCCTCAAATTGGGAATGCACTCAGACCATCTTCCAAAAACTAAAAGAAATCCTCTCAGAAAGGGTCTACTTTTATCCCAGTTCTCAAAGAATTTCCAACATATGGGGCTCCAGAGAACTGAAAAACTCAAGAACAAATCACAATAAGAGGAAAGAAGATGCACCAACACACAACAAACATGATATGACTTCCTGAATTAGAATGACCAGACACAGACTAAGAAATACAAGTGTTTATGATAATTTAAAAAATAAATATAACTTCAAAACCACCCTTTCAAAGAATAAGCAATTACAAAGAATGACAGGGTTCTGGTTCTGGATGAGGTTGAATTAGCACATTTAACCTTTTTTTCATCACGGGTAACTATGAAACCAGAATAGAATGCATGGATCAACTATGTGAACTCTCTGATTTTTTCCTGCAGAAGAACACAAGAATTGCAAAACACTACTGACTAGGCAGCGAGCTTACCATTTAAGCATTTTCCTCCAGGACTCCTGTCTGCATACAGTGCAGCAGGAAACTCCCAAGTGAGCACTGTGGCACCGAGCAAGAGAGGATTTGAGAATGAGCTCTGTAATTCTGGCTTGGAGAAGACCAGAAATAGGAACTCCTAATGTTGAGAGGGAATACAGACATATTTTCCCTTTCTTTTCTTGGGTCTATTTTTCTTCCCCAGCCTCCCAGGGAGTTCTTTTGCAGGAAAGAAGACAGAAGCTATGGAAAAATACCAATAGCCAAAACTCTGATAGAAGGTAGGGCACTTTCCTGTCCTTTGTCTGTAGCTGCAGTTTCAAAATTTCATTGCTTTTCCTATTTCATTTTTTATGTCTTCATTCCAGTAGGACCAGAATGTGGGTCGCACCATGGAAGTGAATCACAGAGCATGGTGTAGGGGTTTTATTGGAGACTCCACCTGGAACGCATGTAGTCCTTGGAAGCGGAAGTACTGGGGAGATCATGAAGAGAGAGAAGCTCAAAAAAGTGATCAAATAAAGTCATTTAGGAACAATAGGAACTTCTATATTTGTGATCAGATGTACAAAATGACCAAAACACTTTACAAAATAGAATGGCATTCCATAGGGAAGATGAATGGTCACATAATGTATGACCCAGGGATTTCAATATTGGAATAAATATATAAGAATAAGAAATACTGTGCACCAGGCCTGTATCCTATATAATAAAAGGGCAATATGCAAATTGACCCTAACAGCAGAATGACTGGAAATGACTGGTCACTATGACACACACTGACCACCAGGGGGCAGACACTCAATGCAGGAGCTGTCCCCTGGTGATCAGTGCACTCTCACAGGGGGCACCTCTGCTCAGCCACTGACAAATGGACATCCCCCAAGGGCTCCCAGGCTGCCAGAGGGATGTCTGACTGCCAGCTTAAACCCGATCCCGATCCCCCCCTGAGGAGGAGCGGGCCTAAGCCAGCAGGTGGACATCCCTTGAGGGGTCCCAGACTGCGAGAGGGCATAGGATGGGCTGAGGGAGGTGGGGGTGAAGGGGACCCCCCCCCCCCGAGTGCACAAATTTTTGTGCACAGGGCCTCTAGTCATTATATAAGTCAGAATGATGAAACCCTCTGGATGAAGGATGAGAAGGTGGTATTATCTGGGAGTGGCACACAGGGGACTTCAAAACATATGGGAGTAGACACAGAAGTGCATAGTTTATTAGAATTCTCTAAGCCATTTTTACACTCTTCTGTATGATATAATTTTAATAAAACAAGTGGAAAGTTGCAGAGTAAGTAAATTTTTATGAGATCTCTAAAGTGAATTACTGTGCTTGTTCAAAAAGTTGCATCCTGATATGGTATTTGGTTACAATTTTGCTCACTCTAGGATATTCAAGTTTGGAATTCATGATTTTTCTACATGACAAATATAATTACAATATGGTATTTTATTTAAGCATGAGCAGTTAGAAAAGTCACCATTGAATTGTGGTAGTATGTAATGTTTTCCAACTGATGGAGGTGAAGAACATAATTTTATATTGTATATTTGCTCCTGCTGACAGCTCTTTATTGTATAGATTTAAATAATATGAGAAAGATCTTCATTTCACCAGACTCTCTATCTGGGTTTATAGGTGAGAAGTGACTATTGTTTAATACAGAAGTCAAGAGACTGCCACCAGAGTGCTGGTCCTTCGTTGTAAGAAATACAATGCAGGCATAAAATGATCAATTTTTGAAGCCAGGTTGCCAGTGCAATACTGCTTTTTTTGTGCAGATTGGCATACGTCAGGGACATAGTTGAGGCTATGGTGATAAGAAGGGCACTCTCATTCAGTTGATTAGAATGAGTCTAAGTGGGAAAGTGGAGAAAGTTTGTATGAACCAATTATAATCCCACTTCTCCACCACACTGTCTTTTAGAGAAGACTCTTTAACCCACTGTTTTCACATCTCAGCATCTTTCTGTTCTCATATTCCTAAGACTTTGTTCTATCTTTTAGAACTGAGAATATAGCCTGACCGGCATGGCTTAGTGATTGAGCATTGACCTATGGACCAGGAGGTCACAGTTTGCTTCCTGGTCAGGGCACATACCCAGGTTACGGGCTGGATCCCCAGTGGGGGGCGTGCAGGAGGCAGCCAACCTATGATTCTCTCTCATCATTGATGTTGTTATCTCTCTCTCCCTCTTCCTTCCTTTCTGAAACCAATAAAAATATATTAAAAAAATAAAACTTGGAACGTAGCTGTAACTTTTCCTCCCTAGATTAAATAGGTAAAATTCATAATTCTGTGCAGATTACAGATCAAACACTGTCTTTAGGGGATTTGATCCTCTTGATACATATTTTTTTTAAAAATATATTTTTATTGATTTCAGAGAGGAAGGGAGAGGGAGAGAGAGATAGAAACATCAATGAGGGGAGAAAATCATTGATTAGTTGCCTCCTGTATGCCCCACACTGGGGATCAAGCCCTCAACCCAGGTATGTGTCCTGATGGGGAATTGAACTGTGAAGTCCTGGTTAATAGGTCAATGCTCAACCACTGAGCCATGCCAGCCAGGCTTGATACATCATTTAAAGCATTTTCCTTACTAGTTTATATCAACTTAAAAATATACACATTTATCTTAAGATTTAAATGAATCATTATTTTGCATAACATGGTAGAAAATGGACTTTTATTTCGACACTGGCTATGTCTAGTGAGCTCCAGTCCCTTTCTGTTAAAGACATAATATATTTTAAGACTGTTTTGCAGTGAGAATGTAAGTAGCTGTGTTTTCACTGAGTAATACAATAGTTACAGTGTTCCCTGGAAAGTCGTGCTCTGTGTACTTAATTCAACTTGGCAGAAACCACCAATCCTTCAATGGAGGATAAAATACTATATATTGAAATTTACATAGAAAACAAGCTTGCTGATTTCTTGGAGCTACAGTTTAGAACATGCACCTTAAATTAGATGTTTTATATAAATATTTTGTGGGAATTAAAAATATTTAGGTCAGAGCTTTAGTAATTCAGACACTCACACACAAGTGACTACATGTGTGTGTGTTTATTTATTAATTTAACTTACTCCCAATTACTCACCTTGATAATCAGTAATTGAGATGAAATAAGCCTGATTCTGAAGGAAATGCAGCTTTCATTTGACACAGGTAATATATGAAAGTAAGTCCCTGAAAGCCTGAATTTTAAAATAATCAAAATGTAATCTAGAAAGTTCTAAGGCATGATAATTCAAATCAAATGACTTATTATTACATTTTTAGCAAATTATATACAGATACACACACACACATAAATGATTTTATTATTACATTTGTGACCAAATAATATATTATTGGTGTATAGATTAATAAATGTTCACAAAACAAACACACTGGTGCAACCAGACTTATATTTAGACACCGAATATCACCATATCCCAGAAGTCTCCCTCATACCCCCTTCCAGGCAATACCTTGTCCACAGAGGGAACTACTCTTTGACTTTTAATACCATAGGCTAACTTTGCCTGCCTTGAAATTTTATGTAAGTGGAATCTATGGCATGTACTCATTCGTGTCTTTTTCCCCCACTTAATATTATGTTTGTAAAATTTATCCATGCTGCTTTATGTACTTATATTTTGTTCCTTCACTTTGTTGTTTAGTATAAAACAATGATTTTAAGACATCATGTACCATGACTAAACATTATGTTGAAGATGTATTTCGTAACATATTACTTTGAGGGTTACTGGCTTAAACCTAGCAGTTTAACAAAGCATAGAACTTGGGGTCAAAGAAGCTAGAGGAAAGTTAGCAGCAGCTCTTTTTAACTGTTCCAACATGTATAGGAAAAGCTGATTTTATTTCTCTATTAATATAGCAAACTCCTATTATTAGGCTATTGGAATTTACCTTATTCCTAATGTAGCAGGCCCTCTTGATTGGCTCATCCAATAACCATTAAAACTAATTGACCTTATAAAAGCTGAAAGGGCTGGATAGATATTTCTCAGCCTCTCTTACTACTAGGACTCACCATGTGATATAGTCCTGCCAATTCAATTTCAGAGGGAGTTTTCTGGGAAATACTTTGCTTATTTGTTACAGAGCTGAGCATGGAGAGGCAAAAGACTCAGAATAGCCAATATTGAAGGAAAAGAACAAACTTGGAAATGGATGCTATCCAGCTTCAAGACTTACTATTAAAACTACAGTAACCAAGAGAGTGTGGTATTGATGAAAGTGTGGTATAAATCAATGGGACAAAGTAGAGAGACCAGAAATACAGCCTCATAGATATAGTTGACTGATATTTGACAAAGGAGAAAAGTTAATACAAAAGAGCAGAGAGACTCTTCCCAACAAATGGTGTTGTAACAACTGTGTGTTGATTCATGTTCATTCAAAACATGAATCAGCACACAGACCTCCCACAAAAGCTAACTCAAAATGGATGACAGACCTAAGTGCAAAATGTAAAACTATAAACCCTAGAAGATAAAATAGGAAAAAAAACAAGATGACTTTTGGTATAGTGATGCCTTCTTAGATACAATATCCAAGGCACAATCCATAAAAATAACAGATAGATAATTTAGACTGCAAAAAATTAAAAATTCCTGCTGTGCAAAAAAAAAAAAAAAAGCCTTGAGAATGAGAAGACAAGCCACAGTTTGGGAGAAAATATTTGCAAAAGACACTTGTTATAAAGAACTGTACCCAAAATATGTAAAGTACTCTTAAAACTCAATGAGATAATAAGAAAGAAAATAAATACCTGATTAAAAAGTGGGTCAAAGACCTTAAGAGACACCTCACCAAAGATGATATACAGATGTCAAGTGAGCATATGAAAAGATGCTCCACATGATAAGTCATCGGAAAAATGAAAATTAAAACAACATTGAAATCTCACTACACACCTGATTCTGAAACACTGACAACACCAAGTGCTGGTGAGGATGTGGAACAACAGGAGCTGTCACTCATTGCTGATTGGCGTGCAAAATGGTATAGCCACTTTGGAAAAGTTTGGTGGTGTCTTGGAAACATTCTCTTACCATACATACCAGACAAGTACTCCTTGGTATTTACCCAAAGGAGCTAAAAACACATATCTACATTAAACACCTGCACAAACATGTCTATAGTGGTTTCATTCATAACTGCAAAAAGTTGAAAGCAACTAAGATGTCCTTCAGAAGGCAAATGGCTAAATTATGGTACAACAGACAATGGGATATTCTTCGGTGCCAAGAAGAAATGATCTATAAAGCCACCGAAAGACATGGAAGAACCTTAAATGCATATTACTTAGTGAAAGAAGCCAGTCTTAAAAGGGTATATACCATGTGATTCTAACTATATAACCTTTTGAAAAAGGCAAAACTATGGAAAGAGTAAAAAAATCAGTGGTTACTGGGATGGGCTGAGGGGAAGAGATGAATGGGCCTAGCAAAGAGGGTTTTGGGGGCAGTAAAAATACCATGTGTGATATTATAATGATGCATATATGTAATTTATAAATTTGTCCAAACTCAGGACATGTATAGCACCAAAACTATGGACTTTGGGTGACTATGATGTGTCAATGGAGAGAGGTTAATCAATTATAACAAATGTACCATTCTGCTGAGCAATGCTCATAAAGGGGCTATGTGTGTACTGGAGCAGTGAATTTATGAGAAATTTCATTTTGTTATTAACCTAAAATAAATCTAAAAGTAAAGTTTTTAAAAAATAAATAAAACAAAAAAGTAAAACATAAAAAGAGTTAAGCATAAGAACAGAGATGATCAATGTCTTTCTTTCCCTATAATCTTATCTTGCTTCTAAATATGATTTGTGAGTTTCAGCATCCTTTTTGGGACATGAAATAATGAACATGAAAATATAACACTAAAGTGGTCAGGACAAACTATTATGACAATCATAAACTTTTGATTATACTAATGTGGTGCTGAACCAATTTTCATACTCATTGGTCAGTAAAATACATAATTTCCTTATGATTTAACCCTGTGTGTTTACATTAGTGCAGCTAAAGCATACCTGATACACCATTTATCTAGATATAATCAAAATAAAAATATGCATTGAAAAACATTGCTTGAAATTTTGCAACATTTAAAAAATCTATACTAATAATAGCCTAAGGCCATCGCAACCAGGATGGACGACCGAACAGTGGGCCCCTGGATGCTGAGGCATGCAGGCGGGAAGGGTTTGTGGGCTCTGGGCTTCTGGGTTGTGGCGGTGGGAGAGATCTGTGGGCCCCGGGCCGCCGAGGCAGGCAGGCGGGAAGGTCTATGGGCTCTGGGCCTCTGGGGCATGGAGGTGGGAGTTATCTGTGGGCTCGGGAGTGATCTGTGGGCCCTGTCCACTGGGGTGAGGTGGCGGGAGCTATCTGTGAGCCCCGGGCCGCCAAGGCACACAGGCAGAAAGGGTCTGTGGGCTCTGGGCCTCTGGGGTGTGGCAGCGGAGCGATCTGTGAACCTGGGCCACTGAGGCGCAGCAGCAAGAAGGGTCTGTGGGCTCTGGGCCACTGGAGCGTGGCAGTGAGAAGGGTTGGGAGTGACTGGGCTGGCATGGGAGGGCAGTTGGGGGCAATCAGGCCAGCAGGGGAGCAGTTAGGCATCAATCAGGCTGGCAGGGGAGTGGTTAAGGGGTGATCAGGCAGCCAGGAGAGCGGTTAGGGGCAATCAGGCAGGCAGGCAGGCGAGCAGTTGGGAGCCAGCAGTCCCAGATTGTGAGAGGTATGTCCGACTGTGGGATCAGACCTAAACTGGCAGTCGGACATCCCCTGAGGGGTCCCAGATTGGAGAGGGTGCAGTCTGGGCTGAGGGACACCCGCCCCCCAATGCACAAATTTCATGCACCGGGCCTCTAGTGTGTATATATATATTTTTATTGATTTCAGAGACGAAGGGAGAGGGAAAGAGAGAGAAAGAAACACCAGTGGTGAGAGAGAATCATTGGTTGGCTGCCTCCTGCATGCCACTACTAGGGATTGAGCCTGCATCCCCAACATGTACTCTTGACCAGAATTGAACCCAGGGACCCTTCAGTACACAGGTGGATGTTCTCTCCACTGAGCCAAACCAGCTAGGGCAAATTGTGCAGTATTTTACATTGATTTCTTGAAAAACAACATTCTGGTTAAAAACATGAAACTGAGTGTTCATCCTAAATATGAATCAACATGCCTATTATCAAACACCTGAAATGCTTTCAAATGCTTTGTTTCTTTAAAACCATATTGTGAATTTCTTGCTATTGTAGCATAACTTGACCCAACTTTTAAATATCTTATTATTTAAACACTTCCTGGTCCACTGGGGAATTCTGGTGGTAGACTGCTAGCTAAGAACCTAGCAGAGCCCTAGCAAGTTTGCTTAGTGGATAGAGCATCGGCCCATAGACCAAAGGGTCCCTGGTTTGATTCCTGCCAAGGGCATGTACCTCGGTTGCACGCTCAATCCCTGGCCCTGGTTGGGTGCGTGTGGGAGTCAGCTAATCAATGTGTCTCTCTCACATTGATGTTTCTCTCTGTCTCTCCCCCTCCCTTCCACTCTCTGAAAATCAATGGAAAAATATCCTCAGGTGAGGATTAAGAAAAAAAAAACAACTTAGCAGATATCCCCAGAGGTCCATGGATTTCAAACATGATTATGATCACAGCAGTAACAGAAAATATATATTTTACATCTTCCATTAAACAGGTAGACTCTGGTAATCATAATTCTGAAATGGTTTACTGTCTCATAAAATTAACAGTTTCTCACAGACTTTTGGTCTCTGGTTTTTGGGGTTTAGATGTTAGGGAAAGAGCATTTAAAAGTTCTTTGCTTATTTTGAACACTGATTACTCATTTATTTGTACCTATTTATTCTTTTCATAAAAATTCTTTTTTTTCATATATTTTATTGATTTTTTACAGAGAGGAAGGGAGAGAGATAGAGAGTTAGAAACATCGATGAGAGAGAAACATCGATCAGCTGCCTCTGATATGAAGGCACTGAGAGCTGAAGCCATGGCTGCTTCGGGGTACTCTACCCCATACAATGCAAGGAACACCTGCAGAGAAGGGAGTGGGAGGAACCAGGCCTATCCAAGCAGGTAGTCCTGGAACCACACTGGTCCTCATCTCTGCCCTGCAGCATCTTTCTTAAAGGCCCCCCCCCCCCCCCCCCACCCCCACCACCATTTTTCTCACTTCTACCTCTTTTGGCCTTCACCACACTATTGTCTGTGTCCATGGGATATGCATGTATGGTCTTTAGCTAATCCCTTCACCTTCTTTATCCAGTCACCCCCAACCCCTCCCCTCTGACATTTGTCAGTCTGTCCCATGTATCCATGCTTCTGTTTCCATTTTGTTCCCCAGTTTATTTTGTTTATTAGATTCCACATATTAGTGAGATTATGGTATTTGCCTTTCTCTGACTGGCTTATTCGCTTAGCATATCCTTTGAGCTCTCCCATACTAGCTTTCTCTGGTACATCTAAGTAAATATTGGACTTAAGCTAAGTTTTCTGTTTATTTAAAGCAAATGTAGTACCTTAAACTACAAATAAATATATTTATAAAGGTATTTCATGAGTATTTGGAGTCTATCTTATAACATGGCATCTTATTAACAAATTATATTTATGTTTGTGATAAGACCATGTGCTACACCATTAAAACTGTCTTCAAACTCCATTATTAGTAATATTTTAGTAGAGAAGTTGAGGAATCATAAGAAAAATGTATGCTGCCATTCCTCCTTTGCTTCTTCATGGAAACACTGTTTTCATACAATGAAAGGCCCCATTAATATATATATATTACATTTTATTGCAGGAAAGTTAAGGAGTTTGGGGTTTTAGAGGACAATTATGTGGCTGAAAAAAAAAAGTCTGCATACTCAGATCCCATACTTTTCATCAATCTAGACTACTGTAATCGACCTCATTCATTTAAACTAAAAATCACATTGTGTCAGGAATGATGATAAATATTTCCCTGAAAAGCCAAATCTGAGTATTTATGAGTATTAATCCATCTTATAAACCACTGATTGCAAACAGAAGGGAAGCATCCAAGAGCTCTGATATAATCTTTTTATGTACATTTCCCACATTATATCAAAATTTTAGAGTTTGATACATTTAGAAAGATAAATAGGAAAATAAGATCCCATATGAAAACAAATAGATGAAAATATGTGCATTTTCCAAATAATGAGCAATAATAGAGCTAATACTCATGGACAGACTATATCCAAGCATGGGGGTAAAAGAAGAAAGTATTTATGTAGCTTGTAAGCCAGCCTCTGCCCAGCTTTGGCACCTGAACAGAAGTCGTATTTTTGGAAGCACACATGTCCTCTACACAGATAGGGTTTTATTTAATACTGGGGGCATGTCTTTTTTCTACTTAGAGTTCCTGGAAAATAAGTACATATTTTGTAACCAGTTTATGAATAATGAAATACCATTTCATGAATGGCGGACTTCAGAAGCTCCAGGATTTCGACCTGGGTAAACAAGTATATATTTGTCTGTCTGTCTAGGTTTATGTGTACCTATTCTGCATTCCATAAACCGTCTTACAAAAAGGTTTCTGAGACTGTCTCCTGACTCTCACTTCCCACATTTCCTTAAGGAGTGTGGGTGTGGAGGGGGTTGCTTTTCATAGAAGGATTCTGGTCAAGTGTTTCTGTCTCGAGACCAATCATAGGCTACTTTAGGAAGTAGAGCATGGATTCTGTCAAGATCTTCCCCAAACTAGTGACATCATATTGGAAGATGATAGAGAATAAATGCTCTTAGTTTATCAGAGATTCTAGAGGCTTCATGCCAGTGAAGAGTCAAAAAAGACTGATGATTTTAAACTAGGATGAGAAAGAGTACTTCTCTGTTTTTTGTTTTAATTGTTTTATTGCTTACAGTATTACAAAAAGTATTACATATGTCTCCTTTTTTTCTGCCCTTGATAATCCCCTGGCTTCCCCTACCCCTCAGTGTCTTATGTCCATTGGTTATGCTTATATGCATGCATACAAGTCCTTCGGTTGATCTCTTAGCCCCCCTCCCGCCCTCCCCCAACACTCCCCGGCCTTCCCGCTGCAGTTTGAGAATCTGTTTGAGGCAGCTCTGCCTCTGTATATATTATTATTCAAAAGTTTATAATGGTCTCTATTATCCATGAATGTGTGAGATCATGTGGTATTTTTCCTTCATTGACTGGCTTATTTCACTTAGCATAATGCTCTCCAGTTCCATCCATGCCGTTGCAAATGGTAAGAGTTCCTTCTTTTTTACAGCAGCATAGTATTCCATCGTGTAGATGTACCACAGTTTTCTAATCCATTCATCTACTGATGGGCACTTAGGCTGTTTCCAAATCTTAGCTATGGTGAATTGTGCTGCTATGAACATAGGGGTGCATAGATCCTTTCTGATTGGTGTTTCTGGTTTCTTGGGATATATTCCTAGAAGTGGGATCACAGGGTCAAATGGGAGTTCCATGTTTTGTTTTTTGAGGAAACTCCATACTGTCTTCCATAGTGGCTGCACCAGTCTGCATTCCCACCAGCAGTGCACAAGTGTTCCTTTTTCTCCACATCCTCTCCAGCACTTGTCGTTTGTTGATTTGTTGATGATAGCCAGTCTGACAGGTGTGAGATGGTACCTCATTGTTGTTTTGATTTGCATCTCTCGGATGATTAGTGACTTTGAGCATGTTTTCATATGTCTCTTGGCTTTCTGAATGTCCTCTTTTGAAAGGTGTCTATTTAGATCCTTTGCCCATTTTTTGATTGGATTGTTTATCTTCCTTTTGTTAAGTTGTATGAGTTCCCTATAAATTTTGGAGATTAGGCCCTTATCAGATATGACATTGGCAAATATGTTTTCCCACGCAGTGGGTTTTCTTGTTGTTTTGTTGATGGTTTCTTTTGCTGTGCAGAAGCTTTTTATTTTGATGTAGTCCCATTTGTTCATTTTCTCTTTAGTTTCAACTGCCCTAGGAGCTGTATCAGTGAAGAAATTGCTTTGGCATATGTCTGAGATTTTGTTGCCTTTGAATTCTTCTAGAATTTTTATGGTTTCCTGTCGTACATTTAAGTCCTTTATCCATTTTGAGTTTATTTTTGTGTATGGTGTAAGTTGGTGGTCTAGTTTCATTTTCTTGCATATATCTGTCCAATTTTCCCAACACCACTTATTGAAGAGACTATCTTGGCTCCATTGAATGTTCTTTCCTCCTTTGTCAAATATTAATTGAGCATATTGGTTCGGGCTAATTTCTGGACTCTCTATTCTATTCCACTGATCTATATGTCTGTTCTTGTGCCAGTACCAGGCAGTTTTGAGAACAGTGGCTTTGTAATACAGCTTGATATCTGGCATTGAGATCCCACCTACTTTGTTCTTTCTCAGGATCGCTGCAGCTATTCGGGGTCTTTTTTTATTCCAGATGAATTTTTGGAGAGTTCGTTCTAGATCTTTGAAGTAGGCCATTGGTATTTTAATGGGAAGTGCGTTGAATTTATAGATTGCTTTGGGTAGTATGGACATTTTAATGATGTTGATTCTACCAATCCAAGAACATGGTATGTTCTTCCATCTCTTTATGTCTTCCTCTATCTCTTTTTTCAACGTCCTGTAGTTTTCTGAGTAGAGGTCTTTTACCTCTTTAGTTAAGTTTATTCCTAGGTAGCTTAATTTTTTTGGTGCGATGGTAAATGGGATTGTTTTTATAATCTCTCTTTCTGAAAGTTCACTATTGGTGTATAGAAATGCCTCAGATTTCTTGGGGTTAATTTTGTATCCTGCTACATTGCCAAATTCATGTATTAAGTCTAGTAGTTTTTTGATGGAGTCTCTAGGGTTTTGTATGTATAATATCATGTCGTCTGCAAATAAGGACAGTTTTACTTCCTCTTTTCCAATTTGGATGCCTTTTATTTCTTCTTCTTGTCTAATTGCAATGGCTAATACTTCCAGGACTATGTTGAAGAGGAGTGGCGAGAGTGGGCATCCCTGTCTTGTTCCTGTTCTTAGGGGAAATGGTGTTAGTTTTTGTCCATTGAGTATGATGTTGGCTGTGGGTTTGTCATATATGGCTTTTATTATGTTGAGGTATGATCCTTCTATTTCCACCTTTCTGAGAGTTTTTATCAAAAATGGGTGTTGGATTTTGTAGTACTTCTCTGTTTTAATAAAGGAGGAAGTATGTGTGTAGATGGTGTGTCAGGGTATCATGGTGGTCAGCCACAAGGGTTCTGACCTATAGATGTCTATGCTCCTTATTTCATTTAACATTTATTTTTTTAAATTTTGTTCCTTTAGTTATGTCCAATGAAGCTTGGTGAAACTGTTCAAATAACCTCTCACCTCCCTACACAAATATATACAGCTCAGATGATAAAGAGAAGATCCCTCAAGGTTTTTTGTTGGACACAGAAGGTACAGCTAGTCTGCACACAGCCATTGAGATGACCCTGGAATTTGTAAATTCTAGATCCAATAAGTTTCTTTGGCTTTTTGGAGACTGAATGAGATGGAAGCTACAGAGATAACCAGAAGAACTAAAAGCTCAATAAACTTTTAAATCCCATTTTTGTTTAAAGAAAATTATACAAAAGTAATCCTAATTCATATGTTGCTTAATATCTAGAAATTTAGATAAATATCTGTGACTCAAATATTCATTTGAGTTTTGACTTGCCACGTAGATCCAGGGCTTATTTTTCTCTCAGCTAACACACCTACAATTACTATCAGTCAATAAGTGGCTATGGTGCCTGAATAAGGAATCCTTCTCTGAACACAGTGTAAACCATGCAAATAAAAATCCTAAATAAAAAATAAGAGGTTATTTTTTTTACTGAAACATACAATTGTTCAAAAAGCAAACAGATTTTTTTCCTTGACAAAGTATGGTATGGTTGCCTTTTATGTCTTTCACTTGTAGAAATTTTCATTATTACAAAATAATTTAAACTTTTATTTATTCACTAATTATAAAGCAATAGTAGTCTCTGTATCCTTCTTCCCCGATAGTATTTTGAAAATTGTATTGAATTGTTAACTGTGTTTGTACTGATGGTGGCACAGCCATGTTGGTGTTAAACAAAAACAACAGGTCTGCCTTCCTGGATTGAGTCTTGAATTTTACAGAAATTTTGACCACTCTGTCATTACATGATCATTGTGAAATGTGCAGATAATCAAAATGCATAAAGAAGAATGTGAAAATCATCTATAAGCTTAACACTAAGTGATACAATTATGGCCTTTAAAAATAAGAAAATGTATTACTAATAAAATATTAATTTATATTTTCCTAATGATATAAAATTAGAGTAAGGTTAGAAGAAACACTGACATCAATTAAGTACCAAATTCACTTAAATACTAGTGTTCCATAACTATTGCTTATTTGGATATCTCCACTACTCCCACCATTCGAGTTTAAGAGAATACAACTCCTGAATGCCTTTAGCTATGAAGTAGTTCTTGATCTTTTCATTTTTTTTAAATACCAAGTCTCTTTCACTCTACTTCCAAATGCACCTCAAATTCTCCCACACTCCTCCATCTTCGCTGCCATCCCCTTTGTCTAAGCTTCCATCATCTTTACCTGAACTAATCCAAAAGTCTCCTGAATAATCTTCCTGCTTCCACTTCTGCCTCTCCACTCAATAGCCAAAAGATGGCTGTTAATAAATTATTAGATTTTATTCAATCATTTATAACCTTTAACCAATTTTGAGTCTGGCACTTTTTTTCTGGGCACCAGAGGGAGAAACACCAGTAAACAAAACCAAGTTCCCCTGGTCTTGTCACAGCTCACAGGTTCTGGAATCCCCAGGCATTCTCAGGCCTCCATGCTCATGTTCAGGCCATTCATTCTGCTTAGAATGCCTTTTTCCACACTTTTTTGCTTGACTTATTTGCACCAGTTATTTAAGATTCAGTAAAATGGTCTCCTCTTTGAAGGCTTCTGTGGGCCCCACTCTGCCCCTATGCATTACTGATTCTAAGCGTTTACCTACACTGTATTATCATAGTTAATTACCTTTCCGTCTTCCTGCATTAGACTGTGAAATCCACCTAAGAAGGGACTCTGTGTTTCCATCTTGTTTGCTAGCTAATATCATGATCCATAACCTATCAGTTATTGGAAGAATGTTGAAAAAAAAAAACCCAAAAAAACACCAAAAAGACCCAGATAATTTAATTTGAGCCTCATACAGGTATAAAGCAACAAATAAAAAAATCTAATGAAGAGTCTCAGGTTCAAAAATTCATTTCTGGGTTTTTCTTTTATATCTCTTAAGTGGGTTTTAGAATCTGGTTGGTTGGGAATTATTCTGATTACAGTAGAGATCATATAAGAAAGATCAAATTTTTCTTTTATTTTCTTAAAAATTATATATTTTATTAATTTCAGAGAGAAGGGAGAGGGAGAGAGAATAGAAACATCAATGATGAGAGAATCATTGATCCACTGCCTCCTGCATGCCCTCTACTGGGGATTGGGCCTACAACCCGGCCATGTGCCCTGACCTGGCATCAAACTGTGACCTCTTAGTTCATAGGTTGATGCTCAACCACTGAACCATGAAGGCAGGGCTAAGGCTGAAAATAAACACAGAAAATATTAAACCCATTTTTAATCTTCAAGCTGGATGATTCTTCATAAATCACATACATAAACACGAGACTCATTTCTCTTATTTCTATTCCCCAAATTGATCTTTTGGTCATGAAATATCTAGTTGGATTTGCTCCAAGCAGATGAAAATGAGCTGAGTTACGTTCATGCAGTGTGAGTTTTTATTTATTTCAGTCACTGGTAATTTCCTGACTCTTTTCTGTGAAGTTTGGACCCATCCTTTAACCTATTCACCTCCATTGCTCTTATTTTTCCAGGCATAGAAATGTGGTAGGGTGTGTTAGACAGCGGTTTACAGTTAAGCATAATTGCTTGGATCTCTCAGAGAATATGTTTTTCTGAGATTCTGTCTGTGGAAAGAACATTGAATCCACATGTGTTGTTTTCTCTTGTTGCCATTGACATCCAGCAGTCAACATCTGGTCTGTTTTTAGCTTTAAAAAACAACAACTTTTATTTCTTCTTGTTTTAATGTGGTTTTCCTATTTTCCTAAACTTACCCCAGATGCCAAGATTGTCTAACTTCTAAACTTTTCTCCAGGGCTTTATTTTTTTATGGATAGTGGGTCAGTGAATGATTATTATCACTTTTTCTCTGTAAAATGAAGGATGATAATCCTTATTTATGTTCTCTTGGGCTTTTCTAAAGATGAATTGACTGTTTAAAACAAAATGTTTTACAGTTGAATTTTATGTTTTTATAATTAAAGAAGTATTTTTAAAATAATTGAAAAAAGCTGGCTTAATATATCAGAACAATAATATATTCTTCATCTTGGCTCAGGATGAATTGGCTTGATTTTGCAAAGGCCAAAGGATTCATTTTGTCACTTTGGAATTTATTCAACTTCTTAATCTTGATTTAGAATACATAATATTACACAAGGAGTGGAGATTGGGGAATCAATGACACCTCTTGGAGTTTTAATGGGAAGAAATAAAGACTAATATTAATACTTGCTTTGGAATGACTCAGAGATTCAATAGTGATCACTCTCCAAAATAAAATAGCTCTATGTTTAAGAGGGGGAAAAAAAATGATTACAGGCTCTGACCAGTCTGAGTTTCAACTCTAAAAAAAACAAAATTCTCTGTTTAATCTTAACCGATGTGACCTTCTTGAACCTCAGCCAGTTTTATTTTACAACTGGAAAGTACCAGGACCAACCTGAATAAAACAGATGACAATTTTGTCTTTAAAAAAGGTCATTACCTAAATATTGAATTCTCAGGGTAAAGCTCAAGCCACAGACATCCACACCCAATAATTAGCTCATCTACTTTAAATGCCAAAGATGAATAGGAAAAAAAAAAGAAAGATAAACTACAGCTTTTACATATAATTTGACAGATATATGAACTGCTATAACCAAATTTTGGTTGACTAAAGCATAGATTGCCAATACTTTATTCTTCTTAGGTTTTAATTATTTAATAGATTTTTAATTAAAATGTTGTAATAGAAAATGCAGTTTAAATAATTCCCCTACTGTTCTTATTCCCCTTAACCTCTGACTAATGATTGAGAAAGCATAATTATTTTGCTCAAAAATTATTTGAAGCTATTTCGCTTTATTACCTCAAAATTAGCATAGATGTTACTGATCATTCATATTTCTATTTCATTGTCTTTTATTAAGAACATTTAGCATTAAAAAGGTACAAAAGGGGATATAAGGTAGTCCAGAGAGTTTTTATACTTCAAGTGTAATCTCTTCAAATATTTTAATATTAATATGTCTATAAATCATTCTCTGCACACACTTTCTAATTTATGCTACCATAAATTATTCCAGGATTTTCTTCTATGAAGCTGATTTATATTTGCAATCTTATGAAATTGATTACAGATATACTAATGCAGCCCTAGCCGGTTTGGCTCAGTGGATAGAGTGTCGTTCTGCGGACTGAAGGGTCCCAGGTTCAATTCTAATCAAGGGCATGTACCTAGGTTGCAGGCTTGATCCCTGGCCCTGGTCAGGGCCTGTGCGGGAGGCAATAAATCGATGTGTCTCTCTCAGATCGATGTTTCTTTCTCTTTATCTCTCCACCTCCCTTACACTCTCTCTAAAAACAAACAAACAACAACAATCAAATCCAAATATACTAATGCATGATCATAAGAGCTGTGTGTGTTGGCTGATTGCTCCAATTTGTAAATTTCACATTTGGAGAAAATAGTCACAGTGAAATATGCTTTGATGGCAAGAATGATTTTTTTCGCAGAAAATTAAAAGTAGAATACTGTTCAAAGAGTGTTTTACAAAACACATTATTGTCCAGAAGTCAATTCCATAAAAGCCACAGAGGTGTAAAAATTATTCCCCTAATAATGAGTTCTCTCAGTAAATTTCAGGTGGGTCTTTTTCCTCAAGAATTGAGTAGAAAGAATTGTCATTAAAGGCTGTCTTTCTTTTTATTTCTTATGTTATTTTACCCACTAAAGGCTGTCTTTTTTTTCTTTTCTCTTTGTTTTACCCACAAGCAAACTCTACTCAGAATTTCAGGACTTGGAGCAGAGATAAAATTAGAGTCTTGTCTTCCAAATCATGTTCTTCCTATAAAAATATAGTCACATAATTCCTGGATCTAGGTTCTCTTGAGAGTCACAGGACTTTATAGTAAATAATGAAAGATGCCTAGAAATAAGATATGAGAAAGATAAAATGACCCGCTTCAATATTATGTCATAACCAGCTACCCTGGGATATATTATTACTTTCTCTGAAAGTAACTTCTGAATATTTAACCTTTATTCAAGAAATTTTTATTTTGTCTCATCTTCAGAGCTTCTTGGAATTAAAAGAAAATCTTCTTATTGTAGAAAGTAGTTAGCAAGTCAGCATTAGAAATCAAAAACTGCCAGATGATGCTCAAGATACCAATGAAAATGACAACAGTGATGATGTTGATGATGCGGCAACAGCTATAATCCTGGCGTAAGTGCTCTTGTATCCACTTTGCTTTACCAGAAGAATTATCACTAACAAATCCAGATTGGCTTCTCCAGCTGACTTTCCAGATTATGATTTCCTGTTTCCTAATTAGTGACAGAAATATTTGATCCCTTGAGAGGAATTTAAAAAATATTTTCTTTTCTTTCTTTCTTTCTTTTTTTTTTTTTTGCATCAGAGCACTAGTGATAAAATTTTTTAAACAAGTAAGCTTGGATTTTATTCTTGTCTATCTGCACGAACCTTCTATCAACCTTATGGTTGCTTCTTCCAATTGGGATCTGGTTTATCAGACCACAAGGCTACGTCGTCCACTCTCCTTTGATACTTTCATGTTTGAGTGAGACACTGTCATAATGAGAAGGGACATTAAGATCACTTTGTCCAACTCCCTCATCTGTAAGATGATGAGACACTGTCAGAAATGTGAAGGAACCTGTCCAAGATAATGCTACTCGGTAGTGGTAGGCGTGCTTTAGATTTTGGAGGGCTGGGGTGGGAGGGACTCTGATTACATTCATTGGGTTATTTAGCTATATCTCTTCTTTATCATTTTAATTGTTTGTTTTGTAGATGGTGTTGAATCATAGCCATTTTTTTCCCTTCTGACAGAATATAATAGACATGGTTAGCTCTGGATACCTGTCAAGCTGGTATCATTGGTGATACTGGCTGTCTGACATGTGCATTCCATTCCTTTTTAGGCAAGGAATGGGGTCAGGGTTACCCATTACTCTTGATGTACAGCAAAGTAAGAAATGGTGGGTGCTTGCTCTGGCACGGTTTTTGCAGCAGCTACGATAAGGCATATAATGTTGGCATTGCCAGTCAGACACACACTGGTAAATCCAGCCTGGAGGGAGTGATGCAAAGATGCAGGGACTAAGGAGAGTTTTGTCTTGGTGCAAATAACAGATACAGCAGTTTTAGAGTCAGCACTGGCAATGGTGCCAACGGCAGGCAATGCCCAAGGTTGGCAGGGGCAGCATCTAACGACCTGCACTTGGCCATAAGGTCCATCCTGATGCTTACTGCTGAGTAATCTTAGCCGTGTCCCTGGAGCTCAGTCTTTCCTGGTGCCTGCTGGTCTCCTGAGCCTAATATTCTAGCTTTTCTGAAAATTCTGTGAGTATCCAATAACCTTTGTGAAAAATTCCTTTTGGATTTACTCATCCAGAGTTTGTTTTGATTACTTCCAATAAGGAACATTGATAGTTACATGACTTAACTAGAGAAAGTAAGTTTTGCTTTCTGGGTCCGGGACTACCCAATGAATATACTTACTGTGGCTTAGATTTCACTAGCAGGGAGCCAGCTGAACTTCTCAGTGGCCAATAATTGCTGGCTGTCTATCCTAGCCCCTCCAGAATTTCCCCTATGTAATCAGCAAAATGTTACAAGTGAAATATGTGTCTCTCTTCCCCTCTTTTTCAGATAGCCTTTTCAGTTCTTCCTCCTTTAGGTAAGCTTTCCAAAGGCTGTGCTAATAAAATGATATGTATCATGTGAAGACCTAAAGAAATTTTCTGAATTTGTCTTATATGCTTTAAAGTCTCCCTTCCACCATTGTTCTTTCTAAGTAGCAGGAGCCCTGGAGCAGAAGGCTGGAGAACATAAACCCTAAGTATTCCTCTTTTTCCTGTTGATTTGTCACTTTCGTGCACAAGTTCCTCTTTCTGGGTACCGGTTTCCCTTGTATAAAATGTGAGAAAGGAAACTTGAGAAAGGTGGGCTGTACCACTTCTTGCCTCACAGAATTGGATTCCATCAGAAAATGTTGCAACAAGAGAAAGTTTGTTCTGTTCCCTTCTCTCCAACCCTCCAAAGTAAGCATCATTATCCACCTTTTAATAAAATACAAGGAGAAAAAAAAAGGAAAATATAAGCAGAGAAAGGAAAGAAAACCCACCTTGTTTTCTTTTGATAGAAGCTCATGAAATATACTCAGTTTCAATTTTCTGGAGCTTTGCACACTCAAGTAGTTAAACTTAATTATTGCTTAGAGAAACCAAACATGCACAATTCCAAGTTTTTAAATAATCCCATTCATTAAAATAAAGAAGCCGGGCATAGGTAGAGTGATATTTTCACAAAGCACTAGACTTGTAATTTTCCAACATCTGTAAGGAGTTAAAAAACAATCATTGTGATCATGTCAGTTACTCCGAAGCCAGCAACATATGAGTAATCCTTGGGAGCTTTATGGGTCCTACAAAATCATCAAATGGATTTTCAAAAGTGTTTGCAATAAGAACCTCACCTCTTTTTTTTTCTGGGCATGGAAAAACCATGTAAAACGGACTCTCCGTGAAGCCAGCATTGTAAGGAACAGACACAGAGTTTATTTTTAGAGACTGGGTTGCCATTGGCACATCGTTGGACACTTTTTAGTCTGACTTAAACACCTAAGAAACACCTTCCTGATCCTTTATAGAGCAAGTCCTTGTCGACACCCTACACAGAACGTAAAATAGAAAGGCTCTAAGAATAGGGACACTCTTAGTGAATGCCTTGATGAGTGATTCTCTTTCAACACACTTCATTTGCCCTAAGCAGTAGCTAGTCAATGAGGTCTTTAACTGTCAAAATGAATAGGTATGCTATGCCCTAACTTCAGTGTGAGGCAATGGCAGACACACTCTTTTCGGCTATTTAAGCTTCTGTTGGACTCTCTTCCTATCTAGTCACTGTCCCCCTTAGTGAGGATGGCTGATAGACTTCCAGCTGGCTGCTCCTCCTGAGGGGGTCTGCCAAAGGAGCCCTCCCTTTATTGGAAGCTGACACTGTTCTAATAGGAAACTGCTGGCAAACAGCTGGAATTAGGAAATTGAAGCTTGGGAGTATTGAGAACAGACAGCTTAGTTCTGCACTAGCCGTGAGCGTTTTTAGAAGGTGTGAGGCACTTTTTGCTTCTAATTAAAACCAGAGGAAACCTTGCATGCAGGCAAGCCTTACATGTAAGGAAGAAGGTGTGTATTTGGACAGGCTTTCTCCCTGGAATGTGCTTCATTTAGAGCAGATTTTTCAAATTTATTTAGTAGGGAAATCCCACTTTCGTTCAACCTTTCAAACCGAGAAATAAAATGCCAAGAAGAGGTGGTACAGTGATTTAAATTCATATTAAGGCAACATGACTGACATTATTTTCTGGAGGTTGAATAAAAGAGGTAATAAGTAAAGAACACTAAGACACTAAGGATAAAAATAAAATCTTGGAAGTTGGTCAGGAAGCATACTTCACCCACAAAGAAACACAGAGAAGGAGGCAGACATTTAGAAGGAGGCTGTGAGCTAGCTTGACGCTTACCCACTGCTTGACAGAGAAGGTAACTTCTGTTTTAATGGGGAATCCTTGGTCAGGCCTGACTTGATGTCCAAGAATACATCAGGTAAATGTTGGTAACAGAAATCCCAGAAGGATTTTTATTGATTGCTCCAGCTGAACTCCAGTCTTCAGCTCCAGTCTGAACTCCTTGGAATAAAGAATATTATTCACTAGATCCCAGAACCTGATACATGGTAAGAACTCAATAAATATTTGTTATGAGAGGAATGATAGAAAGGAAGGAAGAAAAGAAGGAAGGAAGAAAGGAAGGAAGGAAGGAAGGAAGGAAGGGAGGGAGGGAGGGAGGGAGGAAGGAAAGGAACAGAGGCCCATTGAGAGTACCTAGTGGCAGAAAATGTGGGAGATATGATTTTCAGTGGTCCAATGAGCATGCAGCTATCTTTAAGAAGTGTGATTGTGGTGTGTACAAATGGAATCACAACACCTTCAAGAAAGTGTGGTAATAAGAAAGTTGACACAACATCCTCTTGGCAAAGTCTGTCCCTCTATGTTTATTCTCTCCAAAGCGCCTTTTAACTTCTGACCTACCTCCACTATTTAGTCTCTCACTCTCAGAGCACCCAGATGTGTCTGCACCGCCCATCATGCTGCCCTTTGACTTGCATGTGGTTGTTGGTCCTCTAGGTCCTATTTTTAACCCTGGAATCTACCACAGTGCCTTTAGACACCCTGTCTGCACAAAATTTATGACTATCCAGGTGTTTCAAATTAAGCAGCTAGCTTCCATTTTTAAGTATGTTCCCCGTCTGGCCACTGCCCAACCTTGTCAAGTCCTGTGTTCACTATGTGGTCTAAATCCAAGGGTTAAAGTAAGTCTTCAGAGAGGGAGCTAATGGGAACATCTGTGAGGAGCTGGCAGTAGCAGAGACTGAAGAAAGGGAAAGAGAATAGAGAGAAAGGAACTCCATGGGGCCCAGGAGCACAGATCTGGGATCATGGGAGTGAAAGAGTTCTATAGACTACAAAATCTCACCATGAATTTGTTCTGGTCCAAATGCTGACTGTACCAGCCTTTAAAACAATTAGAGAGATATACAACTGTGTAAATAAAGCACATTGCAAACCAGTTTTAGTAATTTCTCAATGAAGAAATTGCCCATAATTCTCTGTGAGCCTCCTATTTTGCAAGCCCAAAGTGAAAATAGTTTGTTCTAGACATGTCTTTTATTGCTTGTCTCATACTCAGCCAATCTGAAAGGAAGCCACCCTTGCCTCCAAGTCCCCATTGAGCATGCATAACCATGCTCACTGGCTTCATCCATAAAATATGGTCAAAATAGTGTCTGCCTCCCAAATTGGTACTGGGATTAAATGAATCATGTCTACAGTGTTTATGAGATTGTCTGGAACGTAGGAAACATCCCATAAATGTTAGCAATGATTTTGACTGTGATGATAAGAGATGAGTGATGATGATTATGATGATGTTGACAATATCACTGGCTGTGACTGGTTGGACAACACATACTTTTAGCCAAAAGCTACCAATCTAGAAACTCCACATTGTCTTGTTAGACCATTCAGAGCCCTTTCTCGGAGAACCAACCAATAGTGGCTGATAATGGTCATGGACTGGGATGCCTGCATGTGGAAATGTGAAGGTTGAAATTACCAGGGGATAGTAATTAAAAGGTGAGTGAAAAAGAGGTTTTGTAAGAGAAATGCACTAAAAAGCAGAGACACTTTGAAATAAAGAGAACCCAGAGTGCTCAGCACCCTGCCTACCTTTTAATTCTGCTGCTCTCACTATGGGTTTCTTAAATGTCTCCTACATCCTAACCCTCACTCTTGACCTTTAGCTTTAGATCCCTTTGGGTTGGACTGTGTTTTTTTTATTTTATTTTTTATATTTTGTAAGCCCAAAGAATCTGACTAGGTTTTAAAAATATATTTTATAGTGTAATTAATCATAGTACAAAAATGAGTCAGATATTATCTGTCTACAAGACTTCCTTTCAACTGTGATTTACAAATTTGAGAGCATACCAATGATTACAAACTCTAATTAACAGATTCAGCTGTTTATGAACATTGAAATTTCTATGGCTAGACCCTCCTATGTAATTCTATTTCCATGTTCACTATAGATTTCTAAATGTTACTGATCTGAACCATTGACTGGAGAGGCAGAACAAAGTGTCTGGGACTTAAAACTCAAGTGCTTCCTGGGGACATTAATGCATAGAGCACATGTAATATAATAGAGAGTGGTAGGAGCTCTGCCAACTGAAGAGACATGCTATCCTCTGCCTCCCTCAGCCTCTCCCCAAGAAGAGAATTTATTTTCAGAGCAGTCTTCTGTTGATTGATGGGAATATGTTTCCAGTAAGACGCTAAAAACCCCCATTTTTAATTTTGAATCTTCTAATTTTTAAATTTTGGAGATTAATTTTTTTAAAACAAATATGGCCCATAGAAAATTTGTCTGCAACAAAAACTTTATTTGTGGCTGCCAGTTTGCACCCTCTGATATAATAAGGTGGGAAATACATTCTAGTAAAGAATCAGATGCCTTAAAATTTGTCACATTTCCTAAGTCTTCAGCCAACTGAGAGGTTCTGCTGTAAAAAGACAAGAGAGGGGAGGAGACATTATCTTGAGACATTTTACCAGAGGGAAATAAAAAATTCCCATCAACTTTTGCCTAAAAGCTTCAAGTGAGAGTTGACATAAGTATCATCAAATTATGGATTCTAGTGATTAACCATGGATAGATAATAATGCACTAATGCACTTAATTTTGGAATGAGGTCAGATTGAATCTTCTAGCACACCTGTATGTTATTTTGCAATTACCTTGTTCATTTCAGTAACAATGTCTAGGAAATCACAGTGTGTGTGTAATTTTCAAAACTTGTTTCCTATTTCTAACAGATTAATATTAAACCCTTGTCTTCTATAGTTATAGATTAATATTAAACCCTTGTCTTCTATAGTTGTTTTTAAACATACTCTTTGACTATGGGAAGGAAGTCATTTAAGTGATATACTCACATATTTTAGTTTCCCAAGAATAAGGTGCTGTAGGTTTTTAAATTTTCCAGACAGACCTAAGTAATTGAAAAAGGATATACATTTTAGTTGAAGTGCAAAATGTGCCCCAAATGATGAAAGGCATGGCTTTCCTATTATAATTCAGAAAAAGTCTTCTCTGTGTCTGCTGCAATTGTCCTCTTACTTATTTTCAAAAGAATACATGAATACTCTCTGTGAAAGGTACATCTTTTATATTCTGTTCTTTGCTTTAAATTCTTTGGATTTAAAGCAAAGTGTTTATAATGGAGAGATTAACTTCTTCCCATATCCTCTCTCTTAAAACTTCTGTATCTAACCCTGGAGACAAAAGATGTAAGGGATTCAGTTACTGCTATTTAATAAATATAGGTCTAATATGGAAAACTATTCACTACTTTTGGGGTTAGCCTCAGAAGTAAAAAATTTAGAAGTTATCACTCCTGCCCTTAGGATAAGAGAAAGGTGAACAAACAGAAAATCAGCAACTACGTTTAGACTCATCAGAGAACTGAGGTTGTAGGACAAACCATCCCAGAATTCTTGAGATACAGCAAGTGGTGGGGAAAATAATGGCAGCCCAAAGAAGTTGACATCTCAATTCCTGGACCCTGCAAAGGAAAATTCAGGTCACAGATGGAATTATGGTTGCTAATCAACTGATATTAAAACAGGGAGATTATCGGTTGTGCCCAACAGGGAGCTTTAAAAGTGGAAGAGGGAAGCAGAAGAGAATCATCAATGTGGCAACATGACAATTACTCAGCCCTATGTTAATTAATGGTTGAAAGATGCAGAAATGGCTTTACCATCAAGGAATGCAGGAAGGTTACAGAAGGTAGAAAAACACAAGGAAAAAGATTCTCCCATAGAGCATCCAGAAAAAAATGTAGCCTAGTTAACTCACTGATGTCAGCCCAGGGAGACCCTTTCCAACATCTGTCTTCCAGTACTATAAGAAAACTAGAGGCCCGGTGCACGAATTCATGCACAGGTGGGGTCTGGCCTACACACCTGATTGGGGTGATTGGGCCGGGCTGGGGGAGGGGACACAGAAGGTTGGTGGGCCAGCCCTGCCCCTGATCGGGGTATAGGGGGCGGATCGGGGGTGGGGCCAGCCAGAGGGAGGGGCCCAGGGCAGTTGGCGGGCCGGCCCTCCTCTGGTCAAACTCCAGTTGAACTCCCAGTTGAGGAGACAATTTGCATATTATCCTTTTATTATATAGGATACATTTGGATTGCTTTAAGACATCATGTTTGTGGCAAGTTGTCACAGCAGCAATGGAAAAATCAACACAGGTAAATCCAGAGTCACGACTGTATCTTAACTGGAGCTGAATCCACTAGAGACATAAGCTGGTAGAAACACCAAAATTGGTAATTTTAAAAATTGTTGGAGGCAGATTGTGGGCTGATTGAGAATGAGAAAGTTCTGAGGGCCACAGGCCCCAACACTTCCATGGTTTTTATTTCTGAGAACCCCACCAGATTCTCATGATGAAGACCTGAGAAAGATCCCTGTGATTCTGACAGGCGAAGAGGAAGACTAATTAATATAAAACACACGGAGAGCACTCTCCATAACAAAGGCCTACTTCTTAGGTTTACTCCTTTGGGGAGTGTAAATTTTACTTTAGTTTTTTACATGTACCATAATGTGAACAGTTGGGGGAAGTGCTGGTGGTAGTGGTGTATAAAGGGTGGTCCTGGGACCAGCATCATCATCATCATCATCATCATCATCATCATTGGGGAACCTTTTAGAAATGCAAATTTTTGGAACCCACCCCAAGACTATTGGGTTGCAAACTCTGGGGGTGCACCTAGAGTTTTTAACAAGTTGAGGGTCCAGAATGAGTCTCTCAAAGATGTGCTCAGTGGTATGCAGATACTTTTAGCTAAAGACAACTTATTTTAGCAGCAGGCTCAAGAGAAACTTCAGCCCTCTATCCCCAACTACCTAGAAGAATTTGAATTAGTGGCCTTGCCCATAATCAGCTATTATCAGAGGTAATCTCTTTTGACCCATCTATCGGCAGGGCAAACTTCTATTTACTAAATCTCTGTTCTTCTCATCATCCTGCAATGAAGCCCCGAAGCCACCTTACCTCATCTCTAGTTCAGGATGTCTTGTATACCTGATCAATTTTTCTACCTCTGAGCCTTTCCTGCATGTGGTGTCTCTGACTCTGTAATGCAAACTTGTCAAAGTCATGGCCAGTGGGCCGCATGCCTTGCTCTAACGTATGGGAGTTCCCATACATATGTATGTATTAAATGTGTTAATTTTCACTTCCTAATCTGTCTCATGTCTATTTGATTATGAGATCAGCCAGAGGAACCTTGAGGGTGGATAAAAGTTCGCTCCTTCTTACAAAAGTCTTCCAGGAGATTCTGATGCAGCTAAAATTTGACCAATAAGAGATTTCAGTTCAAAGAGGGCTCAAGACAGATCCCTTGCATCAACACAGGCTCTCTTATGATATTAGGGCATCTAGATACTTCTTGTGCTTCCTTGAGGGGCATCAAGAAGAACCAGCAGACATGGAATGGTCCTACCATGGTCAAGAATAAATGGCCCAGGAGCAGCAGCTATAAGCAACTTCCTGAACCCGGGGATGTGGGGGAGGGCATGGCTGAACTCGATCGGTTGGCAACAACAGAAAGAGCCAAGGAGAAGCCAGCGTAGCAACATGGTGGACCAACCAGTCAGTTCTGAAAGGACGCAACATCCATGGAGGACACAGTGAGCATCCTGTGAGATGGAAGGGGAAGGGGCAAACAGTGCTGAGAAGATGGTCTTTGAAATGAGACTATTTTCATTGCTCAATTTGGAAGATGAAATTATCCCCAAACTCTCTTCCTACCCAAACACTGACCACCTGACCTAGAGCTCAGGAAGAAGTTATAGATAAATTTAGAAAATACAAAACCAACAATTTTGGCCCTGGCTGGGTGACTCAGTTGGTTGGCACATTGTTCCCATACACCAACCTAGGTATGTGCCCTGATTGGGAATCAAACCCAGTCAAGGCACATACCTAGGTTGTAGGTTCAATGCCTGATCCAGATGTGTACAGAAGGCAGCTGATTGATGTTTCTCTCTCACATTAATCTCTCTCTCTCTCTCTCTCTCTCTCTCATCAGTAAACATATCCTTGGGCGAGGGTAAAGTAAAAACAAAATATTCTGCAAATCTGTAGAGTGGACATATTTCAGTACAACTACATAAAGCTACTTGGTCCATTTTATTATTTAGAAAATATTTCAGAATTAAAGGTACATTATTCTAGATTTCCTTTTTCTAAATAGCCTCTAAGATGTGATTTTGATTGAAATACTGTTTTGGAGTGGTTAGAGATGTTGCAGTGATAAATTAAAACCACTTGAGGGCAGTAAAAGCTAATTTCTTGCCTGTGAAAAGCACATTCATTGCGGATGATTTAATTATAACTTTAAAATTAAACAGTGCCAAAATGCTTTTTTTGTACTTCTTCTTTGGTCTAGAGTTATTATCCCCCATATACATAGTTTAGATTTCTAGAGAGTTTCTTTTAAATACACACATTTGTGTGTGTGTGTGTGTGTGTGTGTGTGTGTGTGTGTGTGTGTTTCTTTTATCAACTCTATTTCACTGTGGCTACCTGATGTAATCCTGAGACATTGCTCAGCTAACTCATAAGTTCAATTTCTTCATCTCAATTGTCTTTTAGATTTATGTAAGTATATCTCAATGTACATCCATGTCTGTGGGCAGGCATGTGTGTCTGTGTGTTTACTCACAGAAGTTTGAATAGATCAATAAGAATAGTTGTAACCATTAAAGTGAACGAGCAGAATTCTTTGGGGGCACATTCATAAAATGCCTATATTCTTTTCCATCCCTGTCCTCCAAACCCAATATGTGGCTATGTCTGTTTCTTTATCATCACCACATTGGATAAATTTTCAGGCAAGTCCCATAATTTCTCAGATGTTTTAAAATAAGTTTTCAAGTTACTTTTATTCTGCCCTCCCAAATTATTGCATTTCAGTAATTCAAATGTTCATCTTGTATAATACTTAAAATTCCAAGCTTCATGTAAAGTTAAACATTTTCCCTTCTTTTTCCTTCTGTTTCCCAATCAAAGTCTGCAATGGGGAAAAGTGATGAAATGGTAACAAACATTTAGATCGATTTCCCTACGTATTTTTTTACACATCCTCCCACTCACTAGGCTACCTCTGATTCCTGGAGTGCTGAAGAGAAGGAGAAGAAACAGTAGGTGATGTTTTCTTTTATTGACGTCTCTGTAATCTGACATTGATTTTCTCTGGTTGTGGAAGAAGCTTAAACCTGCCTATTTCTCTTGAGGCAACTTTTGGGGACTTTGTGAGCTGTGTGATTTCATGACAGGTTGCGTGGTCAGCCTCATGGATGCCAACCCTGTGTAGATGCTCAGGACTACACTTTTCGAGGGGCCTCAGGCTTGGTTTAATGCTCTGGTGTCACCATCTTGAAATTTCTAATAATTTTTGAACAAGAGGTCCTGCATTTTCATTTGTCATTGGGGCCCACAAATTACCAAGCTGGTCCTGATTGAACCCCTCCAATTGCATCTTTACAGCAAGGACAGTGCTTCCCCTTCAGTTGACAACTTATAATCTCTCCTCAGCCTCTTTCTGGGCCAGCTTCCATCCCCTGGCAGGAGCCCCCATTGGGTAGGATCCCATGAATAGGGACCACAAGCCAGTATCTTTGCTTAGGTTCTTTGTCTCTAGAAAAGCAAACACTTAGGGAGTCCAGCTACTGTAAACCTCTGTACTTTGCCACAAGCCATCTCAGCCAACCTCTCCAGAGAACTCTTTTCTCCAGCATGAGTCAGATGATTCTGTTGTGTTCCCAAGCAGCAAGGGTCTCATTTAGGCTTTCCATGTAGTCCTTGAATCCTCTCCTCCTCCAGATAATCATCAAATCAGTTCTTCCTCTCACTTTCTGACTTCTTCCACCTCAATTCTTTAATACTCTCAAGATGTTGGGGGCTGAAAGTTCAGTTTTTGACCCCCACCTATGATGCAGTGTCTGCACAGAGAACTCAACCTCACTTTGAAATTGCAAGTTCTTGCCCCTGCTGTTTTGTTTTCAGTCTTTAAGAAACTCAGCAGAAACAGAGTCTCATGCAACGCCCACCCATGTTATTTATAATGACAACATTATACTTAAAATTAGAGATGTTGACACTAAAATATTTGTCTGAGAAACATTTTTAAATAGTCCCAACTCTGTAAAGATGTTAATACCTTTATTGGCAGGAGAGTGAAATTTCATTCAACAAATATTTTGAGTAGCTCCTTTATGTAGGTACCAATAATAAGTTCTGGTGATACACAAATTAACAGGACAGCTCTACAGTCTTGGGGAGCTCACAGTTAGAAACTGGGGAACACAGATAGATAATTTGCTGAAGTAAGATGGATGATAATAAAGTTTTGTCATGCTTTGTATGAGTTTTCTAAGCTTGTCCATGGAATTGGGGGCTGTGGAGCTTCCAGATTGGTGGGTTGCTTTTAAGAACTCTTTAGTAGATCTACTCCTCAACTCTGGATCTCTGGGTTCCCCCATATATATAGGTTGAAATTACAACTGACGTACTTTCAGATATGAGGTTCCAGACTATACAAAAACTATTTTATGCCTATTAAAAATGAAATTCTACAGCAAGGCTTTGCACAGGGCATCTTGATTCCCCCCCCCCCATCTTATTACTATGATGAATCAATATTAGAGCCAATAGACAAGGATTTTTCAGCTTCTTCTTCAGTGTAAGAGAAGCAGTCCACAAAGATATGTTGGGCATCACGCTCTGCTTGGTCCATTAAAGGATGGAGAAGGGAGCCAGTAGCAGCATATTTAGTGAAGTTGGATGTTTTGACTTGGAAATACATCGTCTTTTTGCCCCATTGTAGAGTTCCTAGTATAACTAATAAAATGGTATTAAATCTTTTGGGGAATGATAAAGACATTTAGATCCTTCACCAAGTGAAAAAATTCCCAGATTAATTGACTCAAAAATATAGCCTTCTTGGTTGGCAAGGAAACAAGGAAAGGGGGAGGAGTGTGATTTCAGGTTGGAATTTCCTGGGCATAGCAACTGTATCGTAACTTGAAAAAGTTGTCCAGGTTTTGTCTTTCTGGTACTAAAGACAAAAAATCAATGCATACTGATTAAAAGGCTTGCTGGCTGGAACACCGGGTGATAGGCTCACTCAATGAGTGATATTTTCTTGGCTGAAGGAATCACATTTTGTGTAAACATATTCTACCATAGTGGAGTCAAAGCATGCCTCCTGATTGGTTTGGGTATGTCTCCTCCCTAGAACATATGTCATCATGCATCACTCTCAGACTGAGGGGCCAGTATTTCTGATGCAATACCAACTGCTTCCATTGCCCCTGCAATGGGCATTAGTACACAACATCAGGAGCCATTAAATTATGATAGTTTCTCCCATTCTTAGAATAATGTTCTCACACTTTTAGGAAAGGTGTAGATGTATCCAGCCTGGAGTGCTCATGCATCTCACTCCACTCTCGTCTGTACCTCCAAATCTGCCCAAAGGGTCTATTTTTGAGTCTTTTTTTTCCATCTAGAGATAAACTATATTTAAAATTATGTAATCCTCAGCTGCTATTGGCACAATCTCAGGTGGTAGCCCCAGATTCTCAGTCACGTCTCTGCCCACCTAGGTTTGAGAGGCCCATCCAATTTATATCCCCAAATGGGGGTGTCAGTGGTCTGAGGGTGAAATTGCCTTACAGAGCACCACCTCTGGCTGAAGTCTGGCCAGTAACAAGTGAATAAATTATTCTCTTTTGGCTGGCTAACCTTATAGTATTATTCTACCCAATTTAGAATAAGTAAGGACATAATGGAGAAGTGAAAGTGTTGTTGCCAGTCCAATCTCGAAAAGGCGTTTAAATACATACACACCTTGCATTTAACCATGGAGCCCACTTCAGTGCTAAAATGTCTAGTTTATGAATGGGGGATTGAACTGTTGGCTATAGACTAGCAAATGGCAGAGTTTTGTTTCTTCCGTTATTTAAATTTTTAAAATGTGATCATCACTCATAAGGCTTATGAGCCAGCATCAATGCATGATGCCCATCGTCTTTTTCTTCCTACAATTTGGGTTGCAGCTCCAATTCCCACCCTTAAAGTAAATGGCTTTCATCCTTTGGGGGAAGAGGGCATATGCAGCTGAGAAAGAGGAAATCTAGTTCTTCAAGAGATGTGTTAAAACTCCTATGAACCAGGCATTTTGAAAGCCATGCCTTATAAGAGCCAAACTTTTTGAATCACAAAGGATTTTTGAGCTACAGAAGGTTAAGCCTCTGGAGGCTGAGGAGCAGGGAGTCTTGAGGGTAAAGTTGGGGGAAAAATACATGCTGAGATAAGAGTATTTTCCCACACACAAGGAGATGAAGTTTGGTAAGTGAGCGGGGAGAGTATTCCCTGAGGGGAAGGAGCTGGAGTTCAGAAACTGAGGGTGACTGAGATGTTATATTGTGCCCTACTCTCAGCCCAACCAAGCTCTGGATGGGGTAAAGGCAGACCTCAGACAGATTCGGTAGGGATCTTGGAACAGAGGAGATCCCTGAAGCCTGAGGGAATGCAAGCCTAGAAGAGAGGTCCTTTCAGTGTACACATTCCCATGCAAAGTCATCATCATCTAGCAATAAAAGAGCAGAATCAGAGATGTTTCATCAGAGATGGCCACAGGCACCCTATCCCAAGACTCTCACAATTTTGGAGAAGCACAGAGGAGTTTTCAAAAGTTTTCCATGTCCTGAGAAAGGCACGAGGGAGCTGCTTGAGAATTTGGACAGACCTTATAGGTGGGATAATCAGGATGCAAAATGACCTCAGACACGGCAGAGGGACAGTAGAGGGGATGAGGGTATTCTGGCAGTTGGTATGAGTGGGCTAGAGGCTGATGAATGTACAGCAATAGACCCCAGCATGGGACTGAAAGTAAGGAAAAGAAAAAGAAACACCAGCCCTTCAACATACTCCGATGCATAAATCCTTCCAAAAAGTAATTTATGTCATCCCCTGGAGAAAAAAGGGAGAGGGGAATGAAAACAACTTGGAATTGACTGTTTACCCAAAAGAAACAGAGAAAAATCTCATAAACCTTCTATATAAATACACAGTGACCTCCAGTGGAGGGAGGTGAAATTATCCACAAAATGTTGCCAAGTCAAGGGGATGTTTTGAAGAAATGGATTCTGAGCAAAAACAATAGTTTCCAAATTTTAAGAAAGAGTTAAAAATGAGCTAAAATAGTAATCTTTGAAGAGAGCATGGAAGGAGAAATGTGGTGAGATACATTTGGGGATGATATCTGAATCTTCCTCCTCCTCCCATCCCCAAAGGTCTTGATGCCCCAGTCCTGGAATCTGGACACTTATTGCTGCAGAAGGGGAGTAGATACATTTGAAAATGAATTGCCAAGTGGTTACCACTCATGGTTAAACAATTTCTATTGTACAAAAAGGAATGCAGAATACCAATGTTTGCTGATGCAAGAGTCAGAGTTATGAGAAATAAAGTACATTTAAGAAGCAAATTTCTAAAATGCAAATACCACCAAGTTTTGAGATTAGCAACCACACGGGGAAGAATGCATGATGACTTGGGGTAATTTTCTCAGTCAAAAGAGACAGAAGTTGAGCCTGTGGTTAGGAGAGGGAGTCCTGCAGGACACAAGACTAGACCTTAGGGAACAGAAGCATTTAGCCTTCCTCCCCACTCCATTGATCCTAGAGCTCTATGCAATAAGTACAGGCAAACAGAATCAGTGTCACTAGAGTGACATAAACTACATGCTCTGGGTAACCAGGCTCACAAAAACAACCACAGTCAGGTGGCAAGGTGAATAAAACCATTAAAACATTTGTGAGGAAAGTTTAATTATGAAGCTTTCAAATATAGAAAAAAAATACAGAGAACTGAAAGGCATCATGTATCTTTCTCCAAAATTTGCCAAAAATTTAAAATTTTTTTAAAAATTAGATTAAAAAATTTAAATATAAGTAATTCAACTACACCCCTACTTTACACCATTCTATTCTGCTTTGTTTAAAAAACAGTGTTAGCATTAGCAGAGATGTGACTACTCAGGCAATAGGGCAAAGGAAAGAGACAGGGCTCAAGAGCCAGCCTGTGGAGCCTATGCCTGGGCCTGGGTCTGGGTCGTGGGCTGGACGTGGGGCGAGGCAGAGGCTGAAACTGGGTCTGGGACAAGTTCTGATCCTGGGCTTGGGTCTGGGGTTTTATCTAGCTTTGGACTAAGCCTGGGCCTAGAGCAGTGATGGCGAACCTATGACACGCGTGTCAGAGGTGACACGCGAACTCATTTTTTGGTTGATTTTTCTTTGTTAATGGCATTTAAATATATAAAATAAGTATCAAAAATATAAATCTTTGTTTTACTATGGTTGCAAATATAAAAAATAAATTTCTATATGTGACACGGCACCAGAGTTAAGTTAGGGTTTTTCAAAATGCTGACAGTCGAGCTCAAAAGGTTCGCTATCACTGGCTAAAGGTAAGGCTGGAGCTGGAGTTGGAGCTAGAGCTGGAGCAAGGCCTAAGTCTGGGGCTGGGGCTGGGGTTGGGGCTGGGCCTGGGGCCAGGCCTATGACTGAGGCTGGGCCTGGGGCTGGGGCTGAAATGCTAAGTTTCTGTCTACAAGAAGTCTGGTCTGCTGTAGAGCTGCAAAGGCTTTGCCCCTGATTAAGTGGATAGATAGCAGGATTCATATCTAGACTCCCTCGGCTGAGGTCAGTGACTGAGAATTTCTCAACAGCAAAGCCATTAGCTGTTTTCAGACTCCAGCTTCCCTTAAAGTCCAGAAATCTTGATATCTGAATTCAAATAAAAGTTAATCCAGAAGAGCAAAAGTGAAGACATAGCTTTGGTTACGGCAGAGTCTTAACAATTAACTTGTAGTTAGAAATTTAGGATTTTTAGTTCTTTTAAATCTTAAAGAATTTTATAGTTATTGATATTTTATGTGTTAAAATAATAACTCATATTTTAATTAAGCATGTTACCTTTGTCACCATAAGGAAAGTCCAAATCTGTAAAGAATTTTTATGAGAGTTTATTTGAGCCAAACTGATGACATATTCTGGGGTGCAAAATCTCAAATGCTCTGTAGAATGACATTTTTTTTTCAGCTTTTATGCATTTGAAATTAAGGAGGGGACATAAAGATTGGACAAAGCAAGGCTGGGGTTGGATTACCGGATAGTGAACAAGATTATGTGCTCTCTTGAGACTTAATAACCATTTCTAGAGGCATTACTTCTCGAATTTCAAAGGTGTGTTACTCTACATGCACAAGAATAATGTGGATGTAGGACTGGCTTAAAACCTTTCAAACGTTATATGTCTGGAGTGTGACTACCCCCCATGAACTACTTGGTCAAGAATTTATGAAGGCCTGGGCAGGAGACAAGGGCAGGCT
>NW_005366679.1:133707-156764 GCF_000412655.1 Myotis brandtii | reverse complement strand
TTTGTTAATGGCATTTAAATATATAAAATAAGTATCAAAAATATAAATCTTTGTTTTACTATGGTTGCAAATATAAAAAATAAATTTCTATATGTGACACGGCACCAGAGTTAAGTTAGGGTTTTTCAAAATGCTGACAGTCGAGCTCAAAAGGTTCGCTATCACTGGCTAAAGGTAAGGCTGGAGCTGGAGTTGGAGCTAGAGCTGGAGCAAGGCCTAAGTCTGGGGCTGGGGCTGGGGTTGGGGCTGGGCCTGGGGCCAGGCCTATGACTGAGGCTGGGCCTGGGGCTGGGGCTGAAATGCTAAGTTTCTGTCTACAAGAAGTCTGGTCTGCTGTAGAGCTGCAAAGGCTTTGCCCCTGATTAAGTGGATAGATAGCAGGATTCATATCTAGACTCCCTCGGCTGAGGTCAGTGACTGAGAATTTCTCAACAGCAAAGCCATTAGCTGTTTTCAGACTCCAGCTTCCCTTAAAGTCCAGAAATCTTGATATCTGAATTCAAATAAAAGTTAATCCAGAAGAGCAAAAGTGAAGACATAGCTTTGGTTACGGCAGAGTCTTAACAATTAACTTGTAGTTAGAAATTTAGGATTTTTAGTTCTTTTAAATCTTAAAGAATTTTATAGTTATTGATATTTTATGTGTTAAAATAATAACTCATATTTTAATTAAGCATGTTACCTTTGTCACCATAAGGAAAGTCCAAATCTGTAAAGAATTTTTATGAGAGTTTATTTGAGCCAAACTGATGACATATTCTGGGGTGCAAAATCTCAAATGCTCTGTAGAATGACATTTTTTTTTCAGCTTTTATGCATTTGAAATTAAGGAGGGGACATAAAGATTGGACAAAGCAAGGCTGGGGTTGGATTACCGGATAGTGAACAAGATTATGTGCTCTCTTGAGACTTAATAACCATTTCTAGAGGCATTACTTCTCGAATTTCAAAGGTGTGTTACTCTACATGCACAAGAATAATGTGGATGTAGGACTGGCTTAAAACCTTTCAAACGTTATATGTCTGGAGTGTGACTACCCCCCATGAACTACTTGGTCAAGAATTTATGAAGGCCTGGGCAGGTGGGGGCATATGAAATATTTCAACAATAAAGATTTCATTTTAAAAAAAGAATTTATGATCAGATCAATCTGTAAGTTTACTTTCCATAAAATGCCCATGTTTTCTATCCACACTTTTGTTGTTATTGATATTATTTTTGGAACTGAGTGATTATTACTGCAACTTTTAATTCTAAAATTTTGTGGCTCTATGAATTTATAAAAATGTATCACAGTTGATGGTCATCCATGGCAAAGATGGTATAATATTCCTCTAGAACAACTGTTTCCTTCCCAGCTCTGCCTTTAATTTGACCTTGAACATGTCCACTTTTTTTAGAACCACACTTTTGACAGAACAGCATTGTCTCAGGAAGCCGTGAGCAGTCCGTCAGCTGGCTAAACAACGTGCAGAACAGACAGGCCATACTGCTTCAATATCACTTCCCTTCCCAGGTACCACCGTGCAGCAGGCCTGACTTGTGGAACTCTTCTTTGAGAGAACACAAGCTACCTTGAGCAACTCAGTTGTGTGAGCAAACGTGGTTGTAAATAATCTGGAGATTGTAAGATATCCCACACTAACTTGCTGAAGTATACGTTACTATCCCAGTTTGGACCCAGTTTGTTTCTTCTGTTTTGATCTTGGCAAGAGAACATCCCTGTTACTGAGTTTTCATGATGTGTCTGGCACCTGAAGCTCATGTACTCTCTTAATTTTCACAATGACCTACAAAGATGTGTTATTATCCCTATTTAATATGAGGCTGGGAGAGGCTGGACCACTGACCAAACCAGGATTTTATGTAAAAGCCCTCTGTCTCTACATAGGAGCTGCCTGATCTCTTCTGTTCTCCGACAGCTGGGGTGCTTACAGAGGCGACTGTGCTCCCCGGCGGCTTGGTTCATAATCAAGTGCTTGCCTTTGGTTTCTGACCCTTTCTAGTTTCTCCTGACCCTCAGCTTTTCTTCAATACGGTGACTTAACTCTTGTCTTAAATTTGAGCCTCATGTCTGTAATTCACTGTTAGCTATTATCTTGGTGTGTTACCTAAAGCTAGAGTTTTTAGTGTATGTAAATAATTGATTTAGTTTGGACTTATGTAACAATGTAGAAATGAAGATATATGATATCTAAACTAAGAAAAATACATACTAGTACAGCAATTCTTAAGTCTTACAAAAGAGCCCTGACTAGTTTGGCTCAGTGGCTAAAGAGTTGGCCTGCGGACTGAAGGGTCCTGGGTTTGATTCTGGTCAAGGGCACATGCCCGGCTGCGGGGTTTATCCCCAGTAGGGGGCGTGCAGGAGGCAGCTGATCAATGATTCTCTCTCATCATTGATGTTTCTATTTCTCTCTTCCTCTCCCTTCCTATCTGAAATCAATAAAAATATTTTTAAATAGTTTTACAAAAGAGAACGAGAGGAGAGAGAGAGAGAGAGAGAGAGAGAGAGAGAGAGAGAAAAGGTAACTTAGAAATCCTGGGACAATCTCTTATCTTCATCTAGTATAATACACTTCTGCCTATGCCAGTCTGTTTGTTTTAAAAGATGCAAATTGATTTTAATATTGGAATATGAGATTTTCAAGAAAGGAAAAGCTGTTACTAGAACATCATGTGATTCAGAATTCATTTGCATCCATTTTGAACAGCATTGCCTGTGGCATTGCTTCACCTAGTGGCACAGATGTCACAAACACTTATATATTCACATCTTTTATATTCCTTATCAGTCTTATTCAGAAACGTTGGCACTGCCCATTGAGACAGTTGAACTTCTTAAGATTCTAAGATATGTGTAGAACTGACCTGTTTAATTGTTCTGAGTAAACATGTCCAGGAAATTCGGGTCATGAGAAAGTCATTAGTCATGACCTGGAAGAGTTAATGTAGCAAAGATAATTAACTTTTGTCAAAAACAGATTATTACCCAACAGATTATTACTCAATTTTTTTTGGGGGGGGGGTAGAAAAACAAATTAAAAGGTAAAATGAAAAGCCTTCTCAGCAGTGTTCCTTCTGTACTCAGCATGGCCGACATAGTGGTAACCGCTCTCCCAGCCCCAGTCTCCGTGGACTCTGCTTGTCCTGCAAGGATTTCTCAGCACCTTGACCTCTGGAATTACACTTAGAGAGAAATGAGAACTCTACTTTCTTTTATTATTATTATTTTTTTTATGAAATGCAACATCTGGACAACAAGTCTTTAAATTATCTTGACTAAATTTTGGTTATTAAAAACATAGTGCTAAAGGAGGAGGAAAGAAAAAGAATGACTGAGAAGTTTAAGACATATCATCAAGTCTTATTAAGGTAGCAGTGAAAAGGAATTTTCCAGTTAGAGCTAGTTTATATAAAATACATTATGGAAATGTGAACCTGTTATAAATTCTGTGGTCTTGGAAAAATCAAATAAGACATTAAATGAGACCTAAAATCTCACACCATCTTTGTTCTTCCTTCAGGTTAGAGTTTTGAACACTAATAAATGCTAATAATTCTCCCTGAAAGGTATGCCACACAGCAACTAGTCCCGAGTTCTTCAAGGAGAACTCAAGCAGTATGGTGAGTGAGCCCATGAGGCAGAGTCACCTCTCAAGTTCATTTGTACTGATTTGCCCGTCCCTTGCACCAGCATGAATGGCCATCTGAGACAGGTTTTCCAAGCAGAGAGGGAGAGCAAAATAGAGTTGGACCACACCAAAGGAAATAATGACATGAGGTGGGAAGACCAGAGTTGCACAAAATTGCAAGACAAACACGGTGTATAAAGACAGGGATTGTATAAATACACACCCCTGGGCTCAAATCCCCATCCATTTACCATTTGTGGAGACAAGATGCATAACTGTGCTATGATTTAGTCTTCTCAGCTGTATCTCTTAGGGTTGTGGATAGGATTCCAGGAGATGAGTTTCAAGAACATAGTATAGGATTTGGCACTACAAACAGAAAACATTTGGCCCTTGGTAGCTACTATTAATTCTATCATTACCATCATCATCTTCATTGCATGGTAGGAGCGTGGATTCTGGAGTCAGACTATTTATGTTCAAATCCTTTCTTCTTCTTTTACTAACTCTGTAACCCTTGGAAGGATATTTACCCTTGATGTGCCTTTGTGTTTGCCATGAGAGTCCAATGATAATACAAGTGGAGCTATTAGAACCATTAGGTCCTGCAAATAGTAAGCACTCTAAATGTTAGCTGACATTACACCTGTATAATTTTAAATGGGGTAAAGGAACTCTGGCCCTGACCGGTTTGGCTCAATGGATAGAGCGTAGGTCTGTGGACTGAAGGGTCCCAGGTTCGATTCCGGTCAAGGGCATGTACCTTGGTTGCGGGCACATCCCCAGTAGAGGGTGTGCAGGAGGCAGCTGATCAATGTTTCTCTCTCATCGATGTTTCTGACTCTCTATCCCTCTCCCTTCCTCTCTGTAAAAAATCAATACAATATATTTTTTTTAAAAAAGGAACTCTGACTAAGCCAGTGGTCAGCAAACTGCGGCTCGCGAGCCACATGCGGTTATTTGGCCCCTTGAGTGTGGCTCTTCCACAAAATATCGACTTCTGCGCATGGGCCACAAAGTTTCAATCGCACTGTACGTGCGAGCCCGCACATGGTATTTTGTGGAAGAGCCACACTCAAGGGGCCAAAGAGCCGCATGTAGCTCGCGAGCTGCAGTTTGCCGACCACGGGACTAGGCTATCGGTGCCAATTTGAATATAAGAAAGTATGCTTTCTATAATTGAAAATGTGTTAAGCATTTTTATATTTTGGCATGTTACATTTGAAATGAACAGACATTCACAGTGATTCCTTCACCTCAGAAGGGCATGAATATTTTCAGAAATTTGGAAAAAAATAGCTTGAGAGATTTTCAGATGTTGACCTCAAGCCTCTTTTCATGAACTTTGAGAAATACTGCTGTAAGCAGCTGAAGGGTGACACTCATTTTTTCTTATTTGCCTAATTATTTGATTCTATAATTAACATGAGCCCAAAATCTCTAAAATATTTCTCTTTCTTGACACGATAGCTATAAAAATCTTGAAATGAGACTTAAAAATAAAAATCAGCTTTCCATGTATAGGGAGCATAGGAATCAATTTAAGCTCAGAGGTAAGATATAAATCAATGGATGAGAATGAAATTTTCTGAGGGAGAAAGAGAGTGAAAAAGAAGAGGGAGCTGAAAACACCAATATTTAAGAGGTGACTGAGGTCAGAGGACAAAGCTAGCCAAGCAGTGAAAGGAAGTAGGTAAAATGAATGATTTAACAGTTTAGTAAATTTTATTGCCTGTCTTTTCTCAAGTCTTCCTAAATGTAAACTTTTGGGAAAGTCCTAGTTTGAATACTCTTGAATGGCTCCATGTATCCTGCATTGCGAGCTGCACAGCATTGCTTGTGTGTCTGGTTTCTCTACTGCCAAAGAGACACTGATCATCGCACAAATGCCCGTTTAGTCAAGAATTGATTCCTCACTGGGTTTTCCTGCAAATGTCCACCTTCCAGGAATGCATATGCCTTTGTGTTCAGCTCCCCACTTTGTTGCTCTGCTCACCCCAGTGCCAGTCCTCAGTAGGATTAGCATCCACTCCAAGTCATTCCCCAACTTACTGAGACAGATTTATGACCTCGCCCCATGCACTTTTAACAATATGGGCATATCTCTATTTTTGCCCTGACCACTTCATGTATGCCTGTTCACACATCTGTTTTCCCTCTAAAACCACAAGCTAACTAAAGGAAGGAACTATTTGTTATTCATAGCTTTATCAATGACACAATTTCTGGCAAACACTGGGCACCCAATGAATGTTTGTTGAGTAAGTGTATTTGATATACAAGTGGCAAGCTGCCACATAATTCTACCTGTTTACAGAATGTGATTTTTATTTTGAATGCATTCAGAACCCAAAGCACATCTCAGTTTAAGTCTCATCAATCTCTGCTATAGACAAAGTTTAATGAGAAACTGTGGCATAGGAACCAGATGCTTGCATGAATGATATAGTGAGCTTTCTTTCTTGTTAAATGTATTAAATATGTAGACTAATTTATACATATATTTTCTCCAGTTCCACCAGTTTAAGAGTGCAAATAAAATCACAGAATTCCAACGTTTGTTCTTTCTTATGTTTCACCTACTCAGCATGTGTAAAATCCAGCCCAGATATGAATTTATACCAAGCCACTGGGTTCTGTCTCATTTATGCTCATAAAGATGCTCATTCTGCCTTCTCCTGTCACAGATTGTTTTTCAGGGCATCCTGCTGGGATTGCTGAACACAGATCTGACCAACAGTTTGCACTGGTGGGTATACCCACTTAGATCTGGCATCGTGAGCTCTAATGGGAACCACCACCACTGACTGGCAATGGGTATTTTATCACTCAAGTTTCAAAATAGCTGGAGGTTCCAAAGTTAACTGTGAGGGGGTTTTTCTTCTTTATATTATATTATATTTTCTTTATATTATATTTTCTTCTATATGTCTTGCAATATATGGGGGATTGGGATAATGTGTGTGTGTGAGGAGAATGTTGTCACAAAGCTAGGCTGCTTGTGCCAATGTTTTGTAAATATTCTAATGAACCAATGCTTCTTGAATTAACTTCTACCACTATTTTCTGTATGAGCGTGGACAAGACATTCAAGTTCCCATGACTTGATTTCTTCATCTGTAACTTTCATAGGGCTTGGTGAGAGCTGAATACTGTGCTAGAGCAACTGTGCTCGGCACATTTTAAATGCTACCTAAGTGTTTGCGATTATTGTCATTTGTGGTGACCACTCAATATGAGATTTGGTGCCTGAATCTTGACCAACCTTATTTCTTTCCCTCTGAGATTCTCACATAGAGTATTCACACAGAAATCCATAACAAATTGAGATCAAAGCACCTGACTCAATACTGATAAGCCTGGAATTAGCTGGAATTCAAGACTGAGTTGGGATTTCCCCACTAATTTGTATGTATATCTAGTCAGAGATAGGACAATTGGGAAACCTAAGGTCTTTTCAACATTGTTATTTATATACTAGAGGCCCAGTGCACGAAATTCATGCACTGGGGGGAGGGTGTCCCTCAGCCCAGCCTGTACCCTCTCCAATCTGGGACCCCTTGGAGGATGTCTGACTGTGGGGATTGGGCCTAAACCAGCAGTTGGACATCACTCTCACAATCCAGGGCCGCTGGATCCCAACTGCTCGCCTGACTGCCTGCCTGCCTGCCTGATTGCCCCTAACTGCTTCTGCCTGCCAGCCTGATCACCTCCTAATCACTCCCCTGCCAGCCTGATCGATGCGTAACTGCTCCCTTGCCAGCCCAATTGCCCCCAACTGCCCTCCCCTGCTGGTCCAATTGCCCTTCCCTGCCAGCCTGGTTGCCCCCAACTACCCTCCCCTGCTGGCCTGGTTACCCCTAACTGCCCTCCCCTGCTTCGGCCATGCCTCTCACAATCCGGGACTGCTGGCTCCTAACTGTGCCCTCCCCTGCCAGCCTTGTTGCCCCTAACTGCCCTCCCTTGCAGGCCTGGTCCCCCCAACTGCCCTCTCTCCCCTGTAGGCCCAGTTGCCCCCAACTGCCCCCCCCTGCTAGCCTGGTCACTCCTAACTGCCCTCCCCTGCTGGCCATATTGTGGTGGCCATTTTGTGATGACATGGGGTCGGCCATCTTGTGATGACATGGCCATCTTGTGACCACATCAGGGCAGCCATCTTGTGCAAGGCCATGATGGTCAATTTGCATATTGCCTCTTTATTATATAGGATATAAAAGGCTAATGTGCAAAGTGCAGGAGACTGGGAGTTCTATTGCTCTCTATGACATGTGCTGACCACCAGGGGGTATTGTGGAATGAAGGCAGCCCTGGCCAGCAGCTGGAGAAGGGAAGCCCTGGCTGGCAGCTGGAAGGAAGGCCCCAGCTGGCAGCCAGAAGGCCCCAATCGGCTCTGATTGCTGGCCAGGCCTACAGACCCTACTCGTGTATGAATTTTGTGCACCGGGCTTCTAGTAGGGACATAAAGAAGAATCTCTTTCATTGGTGGAGAGAGACAAGAAAAAATATATTTATTTTTATATAACTGTACATTTGTAAATGTTTTATATCCTAGCATTTAATACTTATAGTCAATAGCTCTAATTCCTAATTAGCTGACTGAATATATAACACCTTGATGACACTTTACAGAGGAGAGGTGGTAGAAAGTAGTGAGGGATTAACTATGCTGAAATCCAGAAAGAAAATTGCAGTCTATCTAGCAAGAGAAAACAAAAGATAAGTTAAGGGTGAACTCAGCAGCTAGAGAATAGAAGAGCTATAGAAAGGGAACCCTGTATCTTGTGAATAAACTCTGCTCAAGTCTTTAGCTGACCCCTGAGTGATGGATATCTGGGTATATTCTAATCAGCACAAAGTTAACATAACTAAACTAATATTGCAGAATTTGGAGTTTGAATTCACCCATGAAACAAAATATTAGTATTACTCAGTGGAACATAACAAAATACAGAGTCTCCACACATATTGTTTATGATTTTCAGAACATAATCCAAATTTATTAGACATGAAGAAACAGGAATTATGACCCATACTTGAGAAAAGGCAATCAATGAAGACCAACTTTGAAATGACCTAGATTTGGAACTAGCAGACAAAGAATATAAACATTCCTTTAAATTGCTCAAAGGTGTAAAGGAAATTATAAGGAACTGGGCAATGGCAGCTGGCTCATATATTTGTGTACATATACTTTATTCTTTATATAAAATAGCAATTCTTATAAAAGTGGGGGTGACTGAAAATAGTTTGATCACACACACTCAAAAGGCACATTGAATTCAAAGTTGTTCTGTAGGACATTCATTCATAGTAAATAACCATTTAAAACTTCATAGACCTTAGAGTAGACTTGAATTTAAACAACTATAATATAAGGTGAAAATTAATGTGTTTTATAAAAGCAGTGCTTAAAATTAGTCTGAAGTCCTTGAGGTAGACAGATTTACTTTCAGATTTTGGGAGGAGAAAATATAAAAGAATGGTTTGTGAAGGAGAGGCAGATGTGACAGACCTTAAAATATATTTATTTTTTACATGTGGGCGTGATGGGATAAGGGTGAGCACCCAAGTGCACACTGTGAAGAAAGATCTGAATATAATAAATAAAGTAGCAATCTTTGGCTGGAGGATATAGTTTGTGACAACAATGGCAAGAGATGATGTATGAAGATGGCAAAGTGCTGGACCAAAGAGTTTAGACATGATTCTGAAGACACTGAGGCATCAATTCAAAGACAAGATGCAAAAACCCAACATTATTTCCTTTGAAAACCACAAAACTAAAAAGAATTTATTGTTTGTACTTCTTACAATCACGTAGTACAAAAAGCAAATTATATTTCTTATAATTTTAGGGAAATTCTGTTTAGTCTTCTAAGAATTAAGTTACCACATGACAGTTATGAGCAAGAAAAAAAATGAAGACATTTTCTATGAAATTACTTAACATTTTGGTTACAAGATATATGTAAGAGTTTATGGTTTTAGAAAATATTTCACTGAACTATTAAGAAAGAGTCCAATCCCACCACCTTTTGGGGTAGGGGTGGGGCAAATTTAATTTCATATTTACAAATTAAAACCCATGCATAAAATACAAGTTATGATTAAGTTATATCTTTTAAATATAAGAGAGGAAGGGAGAGGGAGAGAGTTATAAAAACATCAATGATGAGAGATAATCATTGATTGGCTGCCTACTCCACACCCTGAACTGGGGATCAAGCCCACAACATGGGCATATGCCCTGACCAGGGATTAAACTGTGCCCTACTGGTTCATAGGTCAAGGCTCAACCACTGAGCCACCCTGGCTGGGCATAAATATCTTGTAAAGGTTACAGAAATAAGCAAATGCTTCTTTCCTAAGTTTGTGGCTTTTTTCTGATGAGGAAATTCAGAAGATTCTGTTTGCAGTTTATTATCAGGCAGTTATAAAATTACATTGAAAATTTTAAAGAATGAATAACTAAGGCAAGGCAATAACTTTAAAAATCTTAAAGTCTAATACCAGGTTAGAAAATAAATCCTTTGGAGTACTGTGCTTTTATAATATTTCAGTTGCTTGAAGTAAAGAAATTAACTGGGATTATTTTGTCCCTTTTGAATATCAGAGTGCAATACGGCCAGAGTACCTTGGAACAGGAAGGAAAATTGAATTTTATGTCTCTGCACTCATGTTTATTTTATCCTCCGTGTTATTCACACTTTATAACTACTGTCGTCAAGGAAAGGAATGGAGACTTGTGGCCATAGACACATCTTGTTGCATATAATAAGTGAATTATTACATGATACTTGTTTAACTTTAAAAAGCACCGTTTTCCCCCTGAATTTGTTTTGTGGCATGGAATGGTGTCTTACCATCCTGAGATCATCTATATTGATACATACATAAATATTCCTAGCCAAAACCGGTTTGGCTCGGTGGATAGAGCGTCGGCCTGCGGACTCAAGGGTCCCAGGTTCGATACCGGTCAAGGGCATATACCTTGGTTGCAGGCACATCCCCAGTAGGAGGTGTGCAGGAGGCAGCTGGTCGATGTTTCTCTCTCATCGATGTTTCTAACTCTCTATCCCTCTCCCTTCCTCTCTGTAAAATATCAATAAAAATATATTAAAAAAAATATTCCTATTACTCTATAATTTCATGAAATGTATTTTGTTTAGAACATTTCCTCCAAAGGTCTTAAGTAATGTCCTATGCAAACAAGGTTCAATCAAGATGTGAGTCACTCTCTCTAAGATCAAATTTTCCTTGTAAATTATCCCAGTGCTTATGAAATAATGTATCTGGGGGGGGGGGGTTAGGGGTGGGGAGGAGAAAAACTATGATTTTTCCTTCATAATGGAAAATTAAGCCAACAAATTCTAGTATTAACACTTCAGTTCCTCTTATTTGTTGGTTTTATCATATTCATATACTTTAAGGCAGAGATTCTCAACCTGTGGGTCGCGACCCCTTTGGCAGTCGAACGACCTTTTCATAGGGGTAGCCTAACACCATCCTGCATATCAGATATTTACAGTACGATTCACAACAGTAGCAACATTACAGTTATGAAGTAGCAATAAAAATAATATTATGGTTGGATCACAACATGAGGAACTGTATTTAAAGGGCCAGAAGGTTGAGAACCACTGCTTTAAGGTTTCCTATTTAATCAAGAGCAGCAAGACTAATAAACTTTAATATAGTTCCATGGAATGATGATCAAAGTATGATAATTAAATGCCAGATGGCACAATGATCTCCCACAGTCTACTCACTTTTGTGATGTTTTTCTTGCTTTGGGTTCCCTGAGAGGCACTTTGAGTTCTATAACTCTGAGGTTTTTGCAATTGTCTTTGGTATCTCTTTCTAGTATTTTGTTAAAATCATTTACATCTAAATTCCCTAACAACCAAGTTCAAAGATTCCTTTCCCATTGTTGAATATCTCTATTCAATATGATTATTTACACTATAAACCATACAACAAAAAGGAGAGTTGACCCAATTCATGATCAATATAAAGGGATATATAAGCATCCTTGAACTTGTTTTATTGCTTTGCTGCTCATTCTTGTTACTCTTTACTTTAAATTTGCTTAAGAGTACAACTTCTAACAATAATACTTAATAATGTATGTAAAATCTGCTATTCAATTCTCACATAAAGTTATAGGAGAGTATGAATAAGAAAAACACAGGAGAATTTTGCCAAAACAATTTTATTTTACAGTCCAACCGATGATCAAATGCAAACTTGCTACGCTATCTAGCTTCTATTCTTCTTACACTGATTGAGGTATTATAACATCTAGGATTTTGAATGTATATGCCCAGATATTCCTGCTTGTCCGACTTCTTTCAATTTGTAAGTGGACAAATAAATTCTTCTCATCCTCTTCTTTTTTATGTACTCTGAGTACACCACGTCTTTAAATCAGGGGCGGATCTGTGACCCGCTCTGATTTATGTCCGAGTCCATCAAACTCTAACTGGCCTACAACTGCGTGTATAAGACGTTCTGTTCCACAGGCACCTCACTCTTTTCTGAATGAAAACACGAGTCCATTAGCACATCTCCTAAAGCACATAAGGGATTGAAAGTGGTGCCTCAGCTTATTCGTCAGCATCTCCCTGAAGTGATCCCCCACAAGGAAATAGAAGACGGGGTTGATGACACTGTTCAGGAAGGCCAAGGGCCTGGTCACAATGTATAAGGAGTGGATGATGGCCCTGGGACATTTGGCCTCATTCTCGTCCCACAGCCGTGAAATGATCCTCAGGTTCCGCATGACGTGGTAGGGAGTGAAAAGCACAGAGAAAATCACCACGGCCAATATGACTAAGTTGAGGGGCTTTTCAAAGGGCAGCGTGGTAGCCTGTGCCCTGGCTCTCTGCTTTAGGAAGACAGCAATCTTGAAATAAAAGAAGCACATCACAAAAAGAGGAATGAGGAACCCCAAGAAGGTAAGGCACATGCTGTAAATGAAGCTGGACTTGGCGTCCCCAGAACTGGCATAATCCCTACATCTGGTTTTATTGCCACCTGTAATGGGACTTATAAAGAGAACCATGGGCACAAGCTCTAAGGTCACCAGAACCCAAATGGCCAAAGAGATTAAAACAGCAAACTCTTTCTTTTGCAGAAGGTGTTCTCGGAAAGGGTAATTCATGAGCAGGTAGCGATCAATGCTGACGAAAGTGAGGAAGAGAATGCTGGTGTAGAGGTTGGCATGAAGCATGTATCGGTTGCTGGTGCAGAGCACATCTCCATATGTCCAGTTTTCAATGGCATAACTTTTGATCAGCAGGGGCAGTGTGCACAGAAAAGCGAAGTCAGAGATAGAGAGGTTAAAGAGATAGATGTTACTGCTATTCCAGTTCTTCAGACAGAAGAGGTAGCCGAAAACCACAAGGCTATTCCCAAGGACTCCCACAACGAACTCAATCCCATAAAAAACGGAAAGGTAGTACTTTCCTAGGGCAGCCTCTGCTGCCAGCCAGTTTTCACAAGATGCATTCCATGCCTAAAGGAGAGAGAGAAAATATAAGGATGAAACACGAAAGGATGGCTAAGGACATAATGGCACTTAACATAATAATTCTAAAAGAACGCTCAAAAAAGTTGACTATATGGACAGTGGTCTACATTAGTAAGGAGTACACATGTATATGCATGTATGTGTGACTAATGTTTCAAAAAATATTTATTAATACCTTTGAACTGTGTGCTAGCCAGTGAGAATAACAACAATGAATGAAAGTTTCTAATTTCAAACAATTTATAATATCTTGAGAAGAATCAGAAATTGAAAAAAAAGTTCATATAATAAAAGGTGGGGGTTTATAATTGTTCCTATGGAAAATAATACAATCCTATATAATAAAAGCCTAATATGCTAAGTGTCTGGTCATCCGTTCAACCAATCAAAGCATGATATGCTAATAATATGCTAAGGCCACTCAACCACTTGCTATGATGTTCACTGACCACTGGGGGCGGGGCAGACGCTCTGACCGGTAGGTTAGCTTGCTGCTTGGGTCCGGCAGATCAGGACTGAGTGAGATGGGCAGGAAACTCCCTGGAGTCCTCCCATAGTCCCTCCCCGGCTGACCAACCTCCTGTGTCCCTCCCTAGCCCCGACTGTGCACTGGTAGGGTCCCTTGGCCTGGTCTGAGCCCTCTCCCAATCTGGGACCCCTCAGCTTCAGCTTATTTCAGCCCAATCCTGCAGGCCAGGCCCCCACTGGTGCACGAATTAGTGCATCTGGCCTCTAGTAATTAATAAATAATAATACAAGAATAAACTCTGTGTTTCACATACTCACACTGTAAACCTACTTTTGCCCCACCCTGTATATGATAAAGAGTATTCCAGGCATTAGGAAAGGCATGTGCAAAGGCCGTGAGGTAGAAACACACATAGAGGATTTGAAAAACTGTAAAGAGACCAATGAAAAATGCAGTGAAGTGAGTGAAGACGGACGTTTCCAGGACCTACCATGTTCCCCAGCACACTGTAGTTGTCTGATAAGTTATGCTGAGTTAAATTAGATTGAATTATAACCTAGAAGAGGAAACAATGATTGTTATAACTCCAGTCTTGACATTTCCATAGCTCTTACTTTGTTTCTATATTGTTAAAGTATTATGCTTATTTTTATTAAATTCATGAAATGAAAATCCAGTTCTTTCATCTAATAAAATACCTCCATCATAGCATCTTTGAAACAGGGGGTCATGAAAATAAGCAACCTGATTCATTCAACCCACATATATCTCGCTCACCTACCATGTTTTCTCTTGTAATGAGAACAGATTGTTTCTGGTTGAGTAGGGTACTTAATGAACTCGAGCTTCTTAAAAATGTACTGAATTGCCATTATTAAATATTGAATCCTACTTATTTCTAGTGAGGAAAAAACCAAGGTTGAAAATAAAATTTTCCAAAAATCTCTGTCATATAGAACTCTGTGTGCTAGTTGTTGCAACCAAATGATTCTTTCAATATAAGTATTTTGGTAAATAGAGCAAAATAAGGTCAAATGACCTGAACCGTTTTTTTTGTCTTCTGGGAAACATGAAAACATTGAGCAGAATTCGCTATCATGAAAGCATCTGGAAAATTCATATCTTTTGTCAAATTTAAGTGGTCTACTTCAGTAAAAAATTGCTGGTGTTTTGTGAGTGTTTTATTTATGAAAACAATTCATGGAATTGTAGATATGACAAATTCAATATTTTGGTGTTATTTTAATCACTCTTTAAAACATTGTAAGTTCCTCTGAGCCTCTCCTCAAGTCTTTCCAGGGCAACCTGCCACTGAGTCCAACTCTAGACACAGCTGGATAGGAACTTCTTTGGGCAGCAGGCACATGAACGCTGCTGAAGAACTAAGCAGGTTGGCTTATCTCCATCTTTGAGCACATCTGATTCTACTGCTCTCCTGCTTTCTCACATCTCCAGGAATATAGTACATTTCTCAATTTCCTATCTTTCCCAATTATTCAAACCACTTCTACCTACTCCCCCTACTTCTCATTAGCAGATGTTTTTGTCTTCGAGTTCCCTGAGGGAGAGTCCATTCATGGATGTCCACTCTCTGGTTCTGGCCTCTGTACCTGTCTTCTCCTTCCTTCCAGTGACAACAGAGAATGTCTATTCCTCTGGGCTTACTCCAGATCCAACTCATTCCCAAATCTCAGGAATGTTAACTGTTATCAAAACTCTCTCTTTCCTGTCTCTTCAGCCTTCTTCTCCTGCTCAGCTACTTCTTTTCCATTGGCATATAAACACTCTCTCTTGTCTTAAAAATAAAGAGCAGACATTAACAATTCTCCTTGGTTTCAAAGGTTTCTCTCATTAGCTTGAATTACAACAAAGAGCTGTCTTCACTAACTGCTTTGATATCCTGACACCCTATTCCCTTTACTCCAATTGGCTTCTGACCCACCACACAACCAAAACAGCTTTCACTTTGCTCAACCCAATGGTCATTTATTCACTACTAGTCTTCTTTCCTGACTTCTCAGCTATTTTTTATACCATGACTTCTGTAAACACTCTCTTCCTTTACCGTCTATAAAATGACAATTTCCTAATTTTCCTTCTTTTTGCCTTGTTCTTTGCAGGCTCTTTTTAAGCCTTCTTGACCTAAGAGTTTAATGTTGAGTTCCTCAAGGCTCAGTACTGAACTTCTTTATCTAGACACTGCATGAATGATCTCATCCACTTTCTAGCTTTAATGATCATCCATATATCAACTCTCAAATGTATATCAAAGCCTGGACCTGTCTTATAAGTGTTAGTTATTTATACTTACTGCCACTGATACATTGCTTACAGGCACTTCTGCCTCCAGAAATCCTGTACTAAACTCTTCAACTTCCTTCCTGATATGTTATACCCCTACCTAACTCCATCAATGACCTCACCATTTCCCCAGGCCATTTTACCTTAAAAATATAAAAACATCCTTGAAGTCACCTATAGCTTGCCTCCAATTACAAATAGACTTCCAGGTCTCATAGTCTATAATGTATGGATATTTCTCAAATGCATTTCTATTGCTTCACACCTTCATCACCAGCCTAGTCCTGGCCATCATCATCTCTATCTTGGATTGTACCATATCCTCCTATAGTCTCCTCACAACTCTGTCCCCCTTTCAATCTGCCTTCAACATGACAGCTAAACGATATTTAAAAACTACAACTACTCTCCTCAACCAAAATGTTTAAATGACTTTCCACTAAAGGAATAAACTCCAAAAGCTTTCTTGGGGACCTCACAGCATGAACTGCCTCCTGTACTCCACTTCAGCCTCACCTAGCATGACTCACCTCCTTGCTCATCTTCCTTCCTGAGTGCACAGAGAAGACTACTCACATTCAGTGCATTGAATTTCTTTTCACTGACCTTCCCTACTGTGGTTCTTGCCCCATAACGTATTCTGTCTTCTATCTACACTTCTCTCAGATATCAGTGGGATTCCCAAGATAGCCTCTCTGACCCAGCAGTCTAAATTAGATCCTCACATTTTATGCTCTCATTTTATACTGAGCTTCTTTTTAGCACTTCCCTCAACTTTATCTTACTCATAGTGGATCTTCTAGACCTGGCACAGTGACTACCAGATAGTAGATGACCTATAAATTCTTGCAGAGTGGAGAGATAATATAAACACTTGACTATTTAGAAAATATATTTGTAAATATTTTCTCCACGATCAAATCTATAGTAAGTTCACCAAATTAAGCCCATTGCTCTATCTACACTAATAAAAGAGAAACATGCAAATTAGCCATCACTCCATCACTCCGCCACTCCATTACACCCACCAGCCAATCAGAGTGACTGCAAATTAACCCAACAACTGGGGGCCTGGGCTCTGCTCAAGGAGTGGCGGCCTGGGTCGCTGGGGGTGATCCAGGCTTCCAGCCAGCCCTGGCCTCTGCTCGAGGAGCTGGGGAAAAAAAAAGGAGGGGCTGGGAGCAGCCGGAGTGGAGAAGCCAAGCCTCGCTGCTGCGGCCAGACCAAAGGCCTGGGTCCCGGGTGCTGGAGGAAAACCAGTGCTGGCAGCCAGGGGAAGGAAGGCCTATTGTGTGAATCTTCGTGCAACAGGCCACTAGTTTTACTATAAAAGCTGACACTGCAAATAATATGACTAATATTCAAAAATGGCAATTGTAATAGTGGTAGGTGTGATTTAGATACACATTGGAAGAAAGAAAAATTTAATATATATTTTCTAGGACCACTTTTAAAAATGAGGGATAATTAAAGACTTAGGAGTTCACATCTGAAATTAAGAAACATTAGAAAGTCAAGGGCATGTACCAAAGTGTTAATAGTTTTATCAGTAGTGATAAAATTCCAGATAATTTTTATAGTGTGCATTCTCCTTTTGATTTATCTAGACTTTGTATTTTCCCCATATCGGCTTGTATTTAATAATATTAAAAATTCTTAGGAATACAAGGAAAAGGTTACATTTTTTATAAAGGTATTTTTTAAACAATAGCCTTTATTTTTTAGACTGTTGGTAAGTTTTCACTATTACTTCTAACTCTACTCCTAGCTAGTTTCAATTCCATAACTTCTAGATGCTCTCTTCCTAGTCTTCTATGATTGGCAATCTCCTGTTGTCCTCTCTCTGTTTATAGACTTTTCTGTGGTCTAATCCTTGCTTGCCCAAGCTTTAAATGTAGCTCTTCAAAGCTAAGTTCTGGGCAACTTAGTTATTTTGGGAATACTTAAAAAACTGGTGTACACACTCAAATGAATATTAAGACAATAGAAAGTTTTTAAGACAAAAAATTATTTGTCTCATTTTTCAGTTTCTTCTTTTTCTAGTTATAAGTCTTGTTTTTCTGCCTAGTCAGTTCTTAAATGTACTGAACTGACTTATGTCAGTAGCTTACATGCAGCAGAAAAGTTTGACTGCTATGAAAGAAAAATACAGCTATACCTAGAAGGCAGATTACCAATAGCTAACACTCAGCCAAGTTGAAGCCATGGATTCTTCTGTTTTTGAGTTGTCCACTGGGATTGGAAATTAAGGAGAAAGCAGGGATAGAAAATATCAGGACCGAAATAAAAAAAATGAATGGCTAGTCAACTTTGACCTTTTTCTCAGAGTGGTTCCTTCATTCTTTTAAAAAACACACAATAAAAACATTTTATTATGTAACACTCAGAAAATGCAGAGAGGCAAAAAGAAGAAATCAAAATTTCTGTAAACCAATGACTCCTAATTTTTGGATATCATCCTACTGTTTAATACTTATTTGAATTTATTTTTATAGAAATATGTTTTTCAATCTGTTTTTGATAGATTTATTTTATTTAAAAATATTATTCCTAAATTCATAATACCAATAAATTGTGGTTTTATAAATGTAAGTCTGTCTAATATTTGCAAACCAATTTAACCTTGCCAGGATCCTCAATTTCCAGGGTAATAGATTCCAAGTTTGATGATGCTTGTAGTTAAGTGTGTTCTTAGTGTGGCCATCACAATTCTACACATTGATGAAATAAGCTGCTCCTTTTAAGAAAATTCCCAATTGAAGGGAAATTTCCCTAAGAAAAATAAATATTCTCTCCCATTTTCTAGTGGTTGATTTTTAATTTTTAGAAAATAAAAATGGTTATAAATGATTTGGACAAATTATTTTAGCAGGTTTTTAGATATTGGCAATTAAAGTAAAATCTTTAATTATTTATTCAAAATTATACCTATACCTGTTAGAATTATTAAACTACAAGGAATGTTAATTTCACTTACATAAGCAGTTCTTAATTTTAACTTGAGAATATCTTTCTTTCACTTTGATTATATTCAGCCTTTTAAAGGTGTATGCTTTTGAAACTTAAATTAAAAACATATTTGATAATTTAATAACTTTTACATTGTTTTCCTTATACTTATCATAATATAGAACATTTATGAAATATTAATTCTTAACTGTTTTATTAAGCCAACTTTACACAGTAATATGTGTATATTTTTATGAAATTGATTTTTTCATTAATAATCCATTTGAATAAAGAACATATTTACACTGAAAAGATATAATCATTTAATGTTGATGACTTGATGTATATTATATATTGCAGAAATTACACCAGAAGTCAAAGGATTAAAATGTTAAAATATGATGTCAAATTGTGGTTTTTAAAAAATTTCTTAAAAATAACTCACCAATTATAAAACATTTTGGAAGATATAATAGCAATGATTTCTGAAATTTTCCCTTTTTCCCTAGTGAGTTATATTCTTGAATAATGCAATTTTTACAAACACAATTGGTAAATTTTAGTATTTCATCTAGCACATTATTCTCTATATATAATATATATGATATTTGTTTCATATGATTTAGAAACTTTACATTTTTTTCAAATAGTTAAATTTACTTAAGTAATTCTCATTCCTTTTTTATGAAATATAGTTACCAAAACATAAGCAAATACAATAAACCTCTTAGAAGAAAATAAATTTATTATTTGGCCATTTAAACAAGGCCTTACATTTGTTAAAAAAAATAAATGTAAAGGAAAAATATATGACTTCCTTTCAGTTTCTTTTGCTGCCCTACATGTACATATGAGCAACAGTTCAGACAGTTCATTTAAACATTGCTTTAAACTTTAATTGCACACAGCCACTTTTTAAAGAAACCCCTAACAAACGGCATTTATTTACTTTAAATACCTGGGCAACATGAGTTACATTACAACTTACCGTTCTGTTGGAAAGTCCTAATCCCTTGACAGAAATTCTTTGCCAGCAACTTGATGCAGCTTCTGACCCAGTGCTGTGCCTCTAGACATAGTGAGAGCAGTGTGATTTGCGTATCATGCAGCCAAGATGAATAATTCAAAAGTCAAGGAACAATTTACTCCGTCAAACCTCCAAGCCAAGTTCAAGCAAGGGAACTTCCTGTAAAGTCCAGACACAAAACAAATTCATTTCACAAATCGCTCTTGAAAAGACTGCCGTTGAAATATTTTTATTCTCTTTCAAAACAACAGAATAGCATGTGTTATTTTTATGTTTATTTGCATATTTAAAAGTTAGTACTGTTTATGTTGGATATACAATTGCTTTTGCTTTTTAAAAATCAGTTTTTAAAAGACTGTATTGAGATATAACATACAGAACCATAAAATTCACCCATTTTAAGTATATAATTCATGATTTGTAGTAAATTCAGTGTTGTACAACCATCACCACAGTCTAACCTGTTTTTTTATGTTGTTGTTTTTTTCCTTTTATTGAATTTATCAGGTGACGCTGGTTAACAAAATTATACAGGTTTCAGGTGCACAATTCTACAACACATTATCTGTACACTGTATTGTGTGTTTACCACCCCAAGCCAAGTCTCTGTCCATCACCCCATACCCTCCTCCACTCTCTTCATCCTCGGCCATCACCACACTGTTGTCCAAGTTCATAAGTTTGTTTCCTCTTTGTTTTATATTTTGCTCAATCCCACCCTCCTCCCCCAGCCCACCCTCAGCTGCCAGCCTGCTCTCTATGTATGAATCTGTCTCTATTTTGCTTGTTAGTTCATTCTGTTATTTGGATTCTGTCTGCATTTGAGTGAAATCATATGGTACTTGTCTTTCTCTGACTGGCTTATTTCACTTTGCATAATTGCAGCATTATTTACTATGAGCAAAATTTGGAAGGATTCCAAGTGTCCCATCAGTAGATAAGTGGACAAAAAGCAGTGGTAGCCCAGCCAGCGTGGCTCAGGAGGTCATGGTTCAATTCCGTCAGGGCATGTGCCTAGGTTGCAGGCTCGATCCCCCATGTGGGGTGTGTAGGAGGCAGCCAATTAATGATTCTCTCTCATCACTGATGTTTCTATCTCTCTCTCCTGTCGAGTAACACTCCCTCCACGTTCTGCGTGGAGTAGGGTTCGGTATCTGAAAGTGGAGCCGCACAACAAATGAGAGAAAAAGACACGAGATAATTTTGCAATATTGGGGGACCAGGCGGGCAAGTCCCGAAGGACTTCCACCCATGCTCAGGCTGCTCCAATCTTTTATTGATCTGGAGTAGCCCTTAGGGTAAGGAAGTTTCAATGACACACAGATCAGCAATTTCCAGGAGTAGACAAAAGTATCTGATTAACTCATCAATAGATTTCCGAGTATAGGCAGAGTAACTGATTAACAATAATCAACAAGGATCTACATAACTATCTAAGGAATTAAGGGAACTAAGGTGGGGATGCTTCAACTATTATTACCTAAATTAACTGAGTGGTTCCTAGATTAACTGGCTGGTGCACAGCCCTGACCTTTGCTAGGACTTTCAATGGCTACTAGCTTTTGGGGGGGTCTCTGTCTAAACTCAGCTAGTGAAGATAATGAATGGACTCCGGCACTCTCCCTCTCCCTATCTCTCTGAAATCAATAAAAAATAGTTTTTAAAAAAGGCAGTGGTATATTTACACAATGGAATACTACGTAGCCATAAAAAGAAGGGAAATCTTACCCTTGTGACAGCATATAAATGGACCTGGATAGCTTCTGCTTTTTTTGTCTCCATTTTTAAAATTGATAATTTTTGGTGAATTCTATATTGGGCATATAATAACAAAATATCTGTTATCAACAATTTTGATGGAACTATAAAGCAAAAACTATGGAAGCAAATCTGAATATATGTTCTGTCAGTGTCCTGGCAAAAGGGATACTAGGGTATTTCCCATTTTATTTTCTAGGATCAAAATCAAGAGACATTAAAAAATACATCAGGTGGCTAGAGATTAGGGAGAGAGGTGGTGTCTAAGTAAGATAACCTCAACACCTGGAAATTCATACATTGGAGTCAATGCCCTGCATAGCACCTGGAAGCGCATCACCACAATTTCAGACAGGAGCCCCACCTGGCTTTTCTGAGGATGATGTTAGGTTTATATTCAAGTAGACACTTGATCTACTTGATGTGAACCATAGGGTCTATGCCGTGTCCCGAACTGTGCAGGCAGTCGTGATTTAATTTGAATGACATGAAAGTTGAGCATTGAGTTAGCAGGGACAGGCTAAAGCCCAAAAAGAACTCTGCAAATGATTCAAGCTTGGTCTAGGAAAGGAGCAGTAAAAATGGAGTGAACTGGTGGGATTTAAGACCAGTGGAAGTAAAGCGTAAGGAGTGGGTGGGTAATAGGTTAGATGTATAGCATGAGGAAGAAGACCTGATCAGGAAGTTTTTGGCTTCAGCACCTATGCAGATCAGGCGCCAGTAATAAAGCTGTAAGTGATTTGGTTATGGAAGAGCTTTGTAATGAACTCCACATCTTCGAATGCTTCACCCCCTCTGTAACTCGATAACATTTTAACTTAGAGTCATTCTAATTATATTACTTTTGTGTATTTTATTATACTTGAACAAAGGTTAGCTTTATCTTATAGTTACAAAACAGAAAATAAGGCTTTGCATGTGTAGGAAAATGTTGTGCATTAATAGGAAACTACACATTATTGATGCATAGGGCACATCCTTTCAGTTTATCTGATTTCCATTGTAGGGAAGTTATTTTACAACTAGGTAGGTTGTAGAATAGTGAACGCAATGGAAGTTTGGTCCTCTGCAGTATATCTTCAATTTGTTCTCAGTTTTGCCTCAACTTTCAACATTCCTGTTCTGTAAGGTTGTTCTTCGAAAAATGCTCTTTTTAACTGGTTATAATATCTAGCTGGTTTTTTGTTGATTGTGAGTAAAATAAAAACTTTAACATGTCCAGAAAAAAAAAGAAACTCTATGTATTCCAGCCAGTCTTCCTAATCACGCATTTCCCCTTCTTCAATATATGAGAGCCTAAATTTTAGAAACTTAAAAAATATGTTATATCTATCTACACTCATATGTGTGTCACTTATTTTATATATATATATATATATATATAT
>NW_005366679.1:119955-133632 GCF_000412655.1 Myotis brandtii | reverse complement strand
ATATATATATAATACATGAATGAAATATAAATGTATTTATACATGAAATGTATGTGTATCTATTTTTTTATCAAATAATATCTGTCATTTTTGAGTTTTTATATTTCAGGTATTGCACTAAGCACCTTCATGCAATAAATGCTTATAAAAACTCTCTGAGGTTGTTATTCTTTTTTAACTTTTTTCATTTGACAGGTTAAAAATCTGAGCTTCAAAGAGGTTAATTAACTTCCCCAAGATCACAGAATTTGTAAGGAGAGGGACCTGAGTTTAAATCTATATATTTTAATTATAAAAGTACCAGCTCTGACTCTTGACTTTACCTTTGATGTACTTCACAGATTAAATCAAAGTCCAAGAATTAATGACATTTTTTTTCCGGAAATGCAGTTCTTTTATACATTTAGAAGGAAAACTAAAAAAACAACAACATCACTTTCGTTTATAATTTAAAAGGGCAAAGCAGCCCTAGCTGGTTTGGCTCAGTGGATGGAGCGTTGGCCTGCGGACTCAAGGGTTCAATTCTGGTCAAAGGGCATGTATCCAGGTTGTGGGCTTAATCTCCAGCAGGGGACATGCAGGAGGCAACCAATAGGTGATTCTCTCTCATCATTGATGTTTCTATCTCTCTCTCCCTCTCCCTTCCTCTCTGAAATCAACAAAAATATATTTAAAAAATAAAAATAAAAGGGCAAAGCAAAGCATTTGAATGACCAGTGCAAGTTTATGAACTTGAAGCATAAATTAACATGGACCCCTTCCAACCCTTCCAAACAACCCAGGGACATGGCTGTATTTCACAGGTTGCTGCCACCATTCTGGTGGCAGACATGGAAAACTCCCTCTTTATGGGGTTGGTGGGAGTTCCCCAGGGCTTCCTCTTTCTTTTCCCCACATCCTGCTACCATCCTACCCTGAACTGCTAAGATAAAAAGTGGTCTATACTTCTCCTTTCAGAGAGTACAAGTCATCAGACCCGTGGCTTGGTGGCCTTGCTCTCCACCCCAGTCCTAATTCATCAAAGGCACCAGTGCCCCAGGATGCCCTCAGTGGAGAAACTAGAGTGATTCTGGGACAGATTTAATAAAAGGTCTCTGGTACTTTTGTTCTTTTCATGTCATGAGACTTCATTCAAGTCTATAGAAAGATAGCTGCACAGGGTCAAGAACAGATGCAAGATTCTGGACCTTGTGAATAGGGCCAACATCATGGGTGTGCAATCATTTAGTCACACAGGGCCTCACACGTTGAAGGACCGCACACTTGATTTAATGCTCTACTCCCAGATTTTAATTGAAATTCTTTACATTTAAAAAAATTCTGGATTTGAGACACACACACACACACACACACACACACACTTGAGAGAGAGAGAGAGAGAGAGAGAGAGAGAGAGAGATTTGTTTCTACTTATGTATGCATTCATTGATTGATTTCTGTATATGTCATCACCGGAGATCTAACCCATATCCATGGTGTATTGGGACAACACTCTAACCAACTGAACTAACAGGTCAGGGCTTAATTGAAATTCTTAATAACTTTTTAATAAAAGGCCCTGTATTTTCATTTTGCACTAGACTGTGCAAATTATGTAACTGTCTTGCCTAGGAGAATACAAATTTCCTAGAAAATGATTTCTATTCAGCATGTAAAATTTCAATGGGGCAAAGTTTTCATTTTTTGGTGTGCTTCTTTCTTTTCTTTAAACAACATGATGTTGAAATTTACTGGGTAAGAGCACAGGGCTGGTGGCAAACTGCCTCTTTTCAAATCTGAACTTCACCTCTTACTTGCTCTCAGTTTTCTTATTTGTAAAGGAGGCCAATAGCATGGAGCTATGTATATAATAGAAGTTCATAGTTTATTTATATAGTGTGGGGTCCAAAGTAATTGGTAAATAAATGCCGGCTATTATAGTCATTTATAACAGATAGAAAGCAAACTTCTTCAGAGTGACCATGACAACCCAATGCTATCAATATGAGAATATTTGCTGCCCAGGATGGTCTATTTAAAAAGTTTAATTATTGGTTATCAGATGTATTGGTTATCAAATTTAATTATTTAAGTCTGCCAACTAAATAGAACATTTTAGATAAGAAACCAGACATGTTGAAAATAAATAAGTAAAGCAGTCATAGGAAGGTTCTACTAGAAAAGTCTCTGGGCATGGTTAGAAGACAAATTCTTTCAATAGCACAAATAAGCCCTCTAAGGGTCACATTGATCTTTAAGGAATAACAGGCAGGGGATGGTAGGCAATGAATGCAATTCAAGAAATTTCTCTTAAAACATTAAGGGTGGTAATTAATAATAATAATAATAATAACAATAAACCCCCAAAGAGGTTGAAATAAATCAAGATTATTGAGATGATACTTTGGTGTTGCTGTGTTGGGTGGACTTACCCAATGCTACATGATTAATTTCCTATCCAAAGAATGGTTTAGATAGGAAAAAAATTTTAAGAGAACAGCAAAAGAGAAAATAATGCATAGAGGATATATGTGATTGTCTCTAAACGCTTCCAGATTCTAGAATCCAAACAAACTGTTAACCAATTTTTTTTTTTTTTTTACCATGGAAAGTTGTCCATTCAGTATGGCCATTTAAGCTGTGGCAAAGCAATCTGTTTCCACTTTATATAAAATTTCTTGTCATAGACAAAGTTTTTTTCTCCTATCACATAATTGAAAAAAATATGTCACATTTATTATCTTTCCACACAACTCAAAAGAATTGTGTTCTGCTGAATTTAAAATATGTTAATTGTTGGATGCTCTGGTTACCGCTGAAAATATTTTAAGTTCTTTGAGTGATTAATAGTTAATCTAGAAATACAACAAACTCACCTTTAATATTCAAACACCAACAGCTACATGATTTTTTAAGGATATATGGTAAACCTCAATCACAGGTGTTTCCCTACAAAAACAATGCTGTCTTGTTTCCCTGATATGAAATTCAAACATTTGTGTGAATTATGGAGACAAATTTTATTCTTAACAGTCAATGACCAAGGCATAGCCTTTTTGATTAAAATGTTTGCCTAAAATACTGAAATGTGTTAATTGGCTATTCAACTACTCAGCTGTTTCCAGTCACATCTACTGTATTTTGTACAAATTGGCTTGATTCTTAGACTATTTTGCAGTATTTATGAAAACACAACAAAACAACATTTAATTCATCATTTTGATGTGCACATAAGCATTTTTGACTGAGTGTGAATTAACCACTCCCCATCTTGTACCCATCCATGGCTTGCTCCAATATATTATTTATCCTTTGAATAAAAAACAAGAAGTCAGTCTGATTGAATCTCACAGAGCATTTTGGTAATTGAATTGGGAGGTTTTCAAAATTCCCTGGAGAACAGAAAATGTGTTCATTAGGAGAGCTAAGCGCTTTGTGACTGCTTTATGAATTAAATTAAGGAAACTACCTGTCCCCATTAATAAAACATTCAGTGGTGTGATTCTTCTGTATTACTATCTTTACCTCTACAACATACTTATTGATGTAGTTATTATATTAACATATGTTTTGTGCTGACATATATTGCAAACTAATGAAATTTTATTTTCACTGTTAAGTTAATATTGTATGACAGAAAACGAAGAATTTTCAGATTGTAACAGTTCTAACAATTACAACTAAACAATGCAAAAGTTTAAGAAAATATTCAAACACTACCTTTTAAAATAAATCCACTCTGTATTATTTATGTGTTTACAAGTAGTATTTTTTTCATGTTAATCTAACTTTTAAATCCATTGTTTGTATTATTTAAGAGTTGTTGCTGGTCAGAACTCCTCGCATGGCCTGTTGTATTTGGAGAGCTGCTGAGAAATCATTGCATAGAGCTACCTCATCCTAGACACAGGGACATCAGGCTCAGAGTGTTAGGAGGGGTATGAGTTTGACCACAGTTGATATATTAGCTAGATTCATTTAATCTGGTTTTAATGTGTTTTTTTATATCTGAAAATTATTATAAAATGTATCAAATACTTTTTGCTAAATGTCAACTACTAATTGATAAATGAATTAATGTTTCAGTGATTATTCTTTGTATGATCTTTATAATTTTATTCAAGACTCATAGTGTATCAGTTTCAATTTAAGTAATCCAGTGTTGGTGTGCTGACTGATTTAGAATCCAACATATAGATCTTGAGATTTTTACAATTCATTTTTGTAATAGGTGGATTTGTGACTAATGCAAGGGCCTTGTCCATCTTTGGTTATTACACAAGCCTCCTTTTAGTAGCAGGAGGAATTATGTATACAGAACAAGGGGCAAGAAGTTTCTAAATATTGTTCCCTAGAGAAATGAAAACCCAGCCTCTTAGATCATCTGTGTGTGTGTGTGGCGAGGGGAAGGGAATGCAGGAAAAATAATTCTATCACATAGCGCTATGTTTTGTGAATTCAAGAAGAGAATGAAGAAAAATAAATAAATCATAGAAATGGAGAGGGAAATCCATGACATCAAAGAATGGGGCTGATGCAGGGGAATGTTTGGAATCATAGATACATGAATGTCAAGGTCAAAGGGCAAGAATCAATGGGAAGAAGTACCTCATTGAGTAAGCAATAAATATACTGGTGATGGTAAAAATTAGCAAAATTCAAAGAATCTAGCTTACCTTTCTCTTAAATGGGTTTGCTGCACATTTATTTTAATTAAGAGAGTCTGCTGACTCCATTTACTTTATAACTGTCCAATTTTATTTACCCAGATGGGAAACATTTTTGCCATAATTGATGTTTTTGTTCATTTTAAGTTGCACACTATGCCTTTAGCAAGTTGAAAATATTTGACAACTATAATTTTAAAATTTTACTTATAGGTATTCTGCAATATGAAGTTTTAAATTGACACATAAATTTATATTATTTTTAATTCCAAGGAAATTAAAAATAATAAAATTATATATTCTAGGAGGAAAGTCAATAATGTACCATCTACTATTAAACTGCAAAACTAAAAGAAAGAACAAAGATTTAACTGTGGAACATAAAGAGGGTCCAGGGGAATATTACATGTATTGAGTAAAGGTTATTATGAACCAATAAGAGTCTCCACCTCAGTGAGGGCACTAAAGCAAGTAATACAAATACTGCCTACAAACGTGTTTAAATTTTATTAGAATATGGATTTGCATTTCACACTTTTCAGTTCATTCACAGTGCATGCTTTTTTAAAAGAATATATCTTATTGATTTTTTACAGAGAGGAAGGGAGAGGAATAGAGAGTTAGAAATATTGATGGGAGAGAAACATCAATCAGCTGCCTCCTGCACACCTCCTGCTGGGGATGTGCCTGCAACCAAGGTACATGCCCTTGATCAGAATCGAACCTGGGACCCTTCAGTCCGCAGGCCAATGCTCTATCCACTGAGTCAAACCGGTTAGAGCCACAGTGCATGTTTTTTATTTTAGCTTTATTGTTGAAAGTATTACATATGCTCCCTCCTTCCCCATTGACCTGTATCTGCATCACCAAATGATCCCTCATGTTTCCCTTCAACAGCCGTCCTCACTTCTTAACCACATCCCCCTCCTTAAATCCTTGTGACCACTCTTCTGATCTCCTCCTTTTCTATAACTTTGTCATTTCAATGGACTCATGCAATATGTAATAGTCTAGGATTGGCTATTGCATTCAATATAATTCGCTGGAGACTCAGCCAGGGTGTTGCGTGTATCAATAATATGTTCCTTTTTCTTGATGAGTAGTAATCTGTGGTGAGCATACACCTCAGTTGGCTTATTCAGCTGTTTAAAGATATCAGGTTGTTTCCAAATTTTAGCTATTAGGAGAAATAGAGTTCTAAGAACATCTATATACAGATTTTGGTGTAAGTGTAAGTTTTCATTTCTCTATATTGAATGCCCAAGTGTCGAATTGCTGAGTTATGTGGTAGTTGCATGTCTACTTTTTTGGAAACTACTAACGCATTTTCCAGCACATCTACACCATTTTAGACTTCCACTAGAAACATATGAGCAATTCAAGTTTTTCTGCATCCTTGCCAGCATTTTGTGTTGTCACCATATTTATTTTAATTATTCTGATAGGTATTCTGGTATCTAATTATGGATTGTCCCTCAATGATGTGGAAAGTAGTTCATGTGCTTATTTTCCATCTGCATATATTTTTTGCTGAAATGTCTGTTCAAGTGTTTTGCACATTCATTTTCTAATTGAACTAGTTGGGTATCTTTTTTATTATCATTGGATTTGAGTGTTTTTTTATATATCCTTTAACCACATTCAGTTTGTTAAATAAGAAGATAATTCTTCCTTGCACTCCCTACTACAATAAAATCATTTTTTTAATTTATTAATACACAAGGACTTAAACTGCCTGTCTAGGTCTAAAAAGAGAGAAAACAACATGAAATAAATCCTGGGTGTTAATTTATTTTATTCCTGGTTTCCTTCAGGCATTTATTAGTTAAATATAGAATAATATCTGTACCAAGAGAAAACTTGATTTATGGTTAGGATCATTAGCTTTGAGCTGATAATGATTCTGTTTCAGTGTCTTATTATTGCCTTTAAGGAGCTAAATGATGCACGACTTGAAATTGTGTAGCTTGTTTGAATTATGAAATTTGAGAGTATTACCTATTGTCATCACATGAATAATTGTCTCACAATCGTCAGAGGGAAAATTATGCACAGCCCAGATTTGCACCTGCCTTAGTTTAGTTTAAAGTTACATATTGCTGTTAGATGCAATCAAAGAGCAAATAAAATTTCTCTTGATAGTGTTTATTGTATTGACTGCCATTTATATGGTTGTGTTCATAAATTTCTGCCAGTCTAATGCATCTCGTTTCAAACTGTGCAAGTATCATTAAAAAAAGAAGTGAAATATAAAGCGAGTTGTCTTAACTTTGGCAAAAAATGCTTTATAACTTCAATGTAAGATTGACTAGAATAAAGTAGGAAAGAAAAAGATGTTGCATTGTTGTTCTTACAAAAATGTTCATCCATGTGAGAAATTAAATGTGTCTAAAAAATTCTTCTCTGTCCCTGTGTATCCAGGAACCTAATTGGGCATAATCTTAGGAAGTCAGAATAATGGGCGTTTTCTGGGGGCTAACAGATATGAATGCTCAGTGTTGAAGAATTGGCCCTCTTCACCTTGCAGGGGAAAATTAAACCCATGCTTAATTCCAAAAACGTTTCTAGATGAGAGCAGTTCCACCGTACTATGTCCTCTGTTGCAGATTTAAGGGCATACGTGCCTGGGATTTCTAATCCCAGTAAATGCTGCCATTTTAACCTTCACCACCACAAGGACTCAAGCAGTCATGTGAGGACAGATGGTAAGAATATGTGTCAAGTGCTCACTCTACTTCTCAATGGCCTTTTCTGTTACAAACATGACAGTAAGTCATATTTAGTTTTAAAACAGAGGAACTTTCAGATCTGTAACAAATCAGCAAGATGTTTCAAAATAGCTAATTAACATTTTTCTACAATGTCTGCCTATCTATGCGCAGGGGCCATTGCATCGTTCCCATGTACCAGAGGTCAAGCCCAAAGTGATGGAGCCCCATGGGCATAGCACTTTTCCAATTAGAATTAACTATATTAAACAGAATGTTTCCTTGTTAGAGCTGCATTTTTTTCCTCTGAGATTTAAAAATATCGGAGATACAATGTTTACAGGCTAAAAAAATGCAACTTTTTGTAATGTCCATGTTAAAGACCCACTGAGGACTATGAATTGGAACGGGCAGCATGTTATTGTTACTGGTAGAATACCTTAGTGAGTTTTTCTTAATATTAGCACTCATAAAGTAATATTATCCATGAACAGTTAAAACTTTGCATGATGGTTTCAAAGGTCTTTTAGTCACTTGCATTTTTATGTTCTATATATGTTTGTCTTTCACAAAGTTTTTCTTGTGTTTCATAGTTGCTATGTCACCATGTCCTAAGACAGACAGTTCCCTGACCTCTTACATCTTTATATTCCCACAGCTCACAACTTAATGATAATCTCCCTCCAAGGCCATGAACTCTATGGCTCCAGTTACCCTCTGGAATCTGAGTTCCATGTAAGGCAAGTGATGGAATCAGCAAACCAATGATGTAGAGTGTAGACAATTTGTATTTTGATTGGCAATGTCTTTAGAAATAAGTGTGATTTAAAAATCACATTAACTTTTCCAAAAGAAATTATAGAATATTACCCACCACTTTCCATAAGTAGGAAGGTGCCACCTTCCATGTATATTTTGAAATATGTAAATAAATTAATAATATGTTTAAATTATCCCTGTTACAGTTAAGGGCTATGCTAGTTGTGTTGAGTTAAAGATAGGTAAATCAAATAAAGCCCTGGCCTTACAAACTTGTTTAATAATGTATTTGAAACTATCAGTTTCCTTCCAGAAACTATAGAGGTATGGGACTGAGGATAGATCTAGAGTCTAGACCAGGGGTGGGCAAACTTTTTGACTCGAGGGCCACAATGGGTTCTTAAACTGGACCGGAGGGCCGGAACAAAAGCATGGATGGAGTGTTTGTGTGAACTAATATAAATTCAAAGTAAACATCATTACATAAAAGGGTACGGTCTTTTTTTTTTTTTAGTTTTATTCATTTCAAACGGGCCGGATCCGGCCCGCGGGCCGTAGTTTGCCCACGGCTGGTCTAGACTCTTAATGAGAGGTTTCAATTTTTCCACCTGTCCTCAAAGACAACTTGACATGTGGAATACTAAGCGTGAGAGTACAAAAATATAAAGTAATTATGTGGCTCTTGGTTTCTTAGCACATGAATTGTATACAGTTGGTATGTTTTCTTTATTAAGTTTTCTATCATATGATGTAAGAAGGCCTTGCAGCAGAGAAGGACAAGTGGCTGCTTAGTGATGCCTTTTCCTGGTTTCTGGGAGGAGGATTAGATTAAGTGACATAATTTTGTAATCCATGAAATAGACATGGCCCTTCATGTTATTCTGAAATGAGAAACATACATATTTGTACATGATTGCAATGTGAACGTTTCTGAAATAGCATCACCCTAAACTTGTTAAAGTGCTTTTTTTTATTGATCATACTAGTAGCCCTGCGCACAAATCCGTGCGCCAGTAGCTCTCTGTGGGGCCTGGCTGCTCTGTGCCCACTGCTCAGAGGCTCTTCACGGCCCAGAGGCCCATCTGCGGCTAGGCATGGAATGTTTGCCTTGTCGCTAGAGTGTCAACGCAGTGATCCCCCCTTCCCTCCCCCCCACTGCTGCTTCATGCATGTTGCCCAGAGGCCCTCTGCTGCCGCAGTAGAACGCTTGCCTCGTTGCCACGGCAAGGAAGGATGTGGCAAGGAGGCAAGCATTCCGCCAGGCCGCTCACACTGCCTGCTCTCAGTGGCCGCGCCTCCCCTCCCCCCTCCCCCCGGGACTGGTGGACTCCAGCGGGGCTCAGAGGACTGGGTGCTGCCATCTTGTGGCTATGGGTGCTGCCGTTTTGTGACAGAGTGACAGTTAATTTGCATATTACCATTTTATTAGATAGGTTGTAGTAATGACTGTGTTAGAGTCCTTTGGGGGTTATAGAAAACAGAAAACACCAACTAGAAACATGGTTACACCCATTGTATTTTAGTCAGGGCATATCTGGTTGCAAAGGAAGCTTATTTTAAGGATATAATCACAGATAAGAACAGAAATGGTAATACAGGTAGGCCTCACTATAATTTTGGAATTTTAAAATTCAGCAATTAATGAATTAAAGCTAGTTTGTCTCTTTCTATTTATCTATACCTATCTGTCTATGTGTCTGTCTCTGTCTTCTATCATCTCTCAGTATGCGCTCCATTATTTTTTCTTTCTGCGTGGTTTCAAATTGTCAGTCACGAGGACAACATATTCTTTCAGTACAACTTCCTTAGCCTAATTACCTTATTCTCAATTTTTAAATGAGAGGGTCTAACATTCCAAGTTCACTTTTTTCAGTTGGGTCTATGGGTCTTGAATGAGGGATAGGCAGGGCTTAGGGTCAAATGGTACATGTTTAATATAATTTTTCTTAGGAAGAGATATGGATGGAGTAAGCAGTGAAAGGCACTTCTTCTAAATAGGCACCTTAATCACAACACACCCAAACTAAAATCATCTTTCTTTTCTCCACACTCTTCCTCATCACGTCTACACTTACTTGACTTCTTTGCATCCCTATCTCCACGAATAGCTTCACTATTTATCTAGTTATTCAATCAAAAAGGTAAGAGACATGATTAATTTTTCTTCCTATCTCAACATATCCAATCAGCTCTCGATTTTGTGACCTAAGTGACATTCACTTGCTGGAACTTTATATATTATTTTATCCCAATATCAAAAAGCACAAATTTAATATAGTACCCGTATTTTATGAATGAGGAAACAGAAGCTTGGAGCAATAAAGTAATTTACTCAAAGTGACCTAGATGTAAAAGACAGAATGGGGATTTTCAGATTCTCTGAATCTGAAAATATCTCTGCAGAAAGCAGTGCTTTGCCTAGTCTAACACATTAGTAACCAGGAGAGTCAGAGAAACTTGCACTTGCTATAATTATTTACTCCTAATGTTAATCTTCTATAGGGGCAAGTTACTGATTAATTTCTACCTTTATCAACTGCAAGAAAATTAGCTGAGTAGTTATAAAACAATGATGATTCAATTTTAAGTCTGTATTATTTCCTGCTTCCATTCCCTTTTCCAGCCAGAATTTCTACCATTTCTGGTAACTAGAATGCCCAGCTTTCAATGCTGAGACATCTGCTCTATGAGGTATTGAAAGGATAAATTTAAATAAATCTAATCTTACTTAAACTCAGCAGTACTACTACCTAGAAATAAAATCTAGAGAAAAAGGCACAATTTATTAACCTTTCCCATATTTTAAAGACAGTTTGGGTTTAGGATTAGAGAATTGTATCTATTCATTCCTTCTATATTTGTACTTCAATTCTTTTTTTTTCTTTTCTTTATCTTACTTAGGTCCTATTTAAGATTCAATTAATCATTGCAATATTTTCCTCAATATTTAGAATGGAACAATCTTTATCCTTTACAAATATTTGTTCATGATAATTATGTGTCCCAATCTTCATGTGTGTGTTTGTGTATATGAGTGTCTGGATGGGAAAGAGTGTAAATTGTTTAACTAATGTAGGACTCCTGATAACTTAACTTGAATAATAAGCATCTAATTGTTGTACATTTGTTTTTAAGACATTGATGGCCAAAGCTATGATTTATTTGATGCTGGTTCTTGGTCTAATTCATACAGAAACCTATGAACCATTTTACCATGTCCCACTTCCTGATTCATTTTACAACAATATATTTACACAGACAATTGGAATCATAAATACAAAATCTTTTCCATTCAGCACCATAATACCTTGATTATAATCTGTTACTTATTTTTCTAGAGAAAATATAAATTGCCTTATTTGCCACTATTTTGTACTATGCTCTACCTTCCTTCCCTTTAACCAATTCAAAAACTTAGCCTTCCCCAAGCTGCTTTAAAAAAGATGTTTGTTAGGACACAAAACATATTCTGCTGTATAAATATAGTCAGCTTTTTCTTTCCATTGTTAAAGTTCTAGAACACCTCTCATAGTGAGAGCGTACAGTTAAAGCTCATGAACTTTATCTAAGTTAAAGTACTATTCAACTAATTGAATCTTATGCTTATTTTCCTGTTTCTTAATTTAAAAGTATTTTTCATGGTTCTATAATTTTTTAATTAAGCTCACGTATATTCATTAAGAGTTTCAAGAGACATATGGTACCTACCAGTAAATCTTACTGATCTTAAAGCATTCTACATTTTTGTCTATTGATTCTAAAGAAAACCCCAAAAACTTTGACTCAGACTTTTATATCAACCATAATATAACATTCTAAGCAAATTTTGTGTTGGACTCATTTCTGTATTAAAAAAAAAGCATATTTAAATTATTTAAGAAATATTCCACTTAATTCCTAATTAAAAACAAATTTGTTTCTGTTGATATTTTTGTGTAGTGCTGAATATAAGAAATAATAAATTATGTTTAAAAAATAATTTTTAACTCACTCCCCAAAGTACAGTAATTTATTGAACATCATTGCAATAAGAGTAATGATGACTTCTACCAGATTTATAGTGATATAAATTATGAAAGTGATTAAATTGGAATAATTTGAAAGTAAAGCCAATTGAAATTGCTGATGGAATAGAAGTGAAATATGAGGAGGAGAGGAAGAAAAGGTAAACAATTTTTTGCCTAAATAATTAGAAGGAAAAATTCCATTTACAAGATTTTAAAAATTATAGGACCAGCTATTTTTTATTGTTATTATTTATTACCTATCATAGATGTTAATTTGCCAATTTATATATGTTTCTGGGATCAAGGAAAGATAAGTAGGTGGGAGATATAAATCTAAAGGCACCAGAACAAAGATAGTAAATGAAGCCATCTGAAAAGATCATCTAATTGAATTACCATATGATCCTGCAATTCCAACTATTGATTTATATTTGAAGAAAATGAAATGACTATCTTAAAGTGATATCTACACTCTTATATTCATTGAAACCTTATTTACAATAGCCAAGAGATGGAAACAACCTAAGTGTCCATTGACAGAGAATGTGTAAAAAAAACATAAAAGTATATATACTAGTATATTTATATATTATTCTGCTATTAAAAAAAAATAGAAATCCTGCAATTTGCAACAGCCTGGATGAACCTTAAGGGCATTATGCTAAGTGAAATAAGTTAGAAAGTCAGACAGAGAAAGACAAATACTATCTAATTTCACTTTCTTGTGGAATCTAATAAATAAATAAACAAACAAATAAAGACTAGATTGGTGGCTGCTAGGAAAAAATAGTAAAGGTGGTCAAAGGATTCAAACTTCTAGTTAAAAGATGAATAAGTCATGGAGATGTAATATACAGCATGGTGACTATAGTTAACAATATTGTATTACATATTTGAAGTGTCTGAGAGAATAAATCTTAAAAGTTCTCACTATACACACACAAAATTTTAACCATGTGAGGTGATGACAATTAAAACTAACCTTATTCTGGCAATCATTTTGCAATATATACATATATCAATTCATTATTTTATATACCTTAAACTTACAAAATGATATATGTCAGTTATATCTCAATAAAACCGGGGAGAAAAAAATAAACTAAGGAGTGAATATAGATAGAAAAAAGGAGAGATTGTGGATTGAAGCCTCAGGTGTGCCAGCACTAGAAGTTGAAGAGTTGGAAGTAACTAGTGAAGGAGATTGAGAAGGCCAGAAAAGTAGAACTGAGGGTTAAGTCCCACATTCCAAAAGCAGGAGGTGGTCAATGGCTACAATTACTGCAGATAAAACATGTAATATATAATTGTTTGGGAATTAACTATTACATTTAACAGTGTGGAGTCATTAGTGACACTCCCAATAGTAAGTTGGTGGATTTATAGAGTTAAACACAGCTTACAGTGGATACAAGGGAGGATAAATGGAAAGGAAGTGGAATTTAGTATAAATACTCTTGAAGATTTTCTATAAAGGAGAACAATGAATTGTGGTGGTAGCTGGAGGACACCATGATTTTGTGCAAGGGCTTCCTTCCTTCCTTCCTTCCTTCCTTC
>NW_005366679.1:89481-119934 GCF_000412655.1 Myotis brandtii | reverse complement strand
CCTTCCTTCTTTCCTTCCTTCCTTCCTTCCTTCCTTCCTTCCTTCCTTCCTTCCTTCCTTCCTTCCCTCCTTCCACTTAATGGAGGAACTAATAATGTTTGAATATTGAAGAGGAAAATCCAATAGAGAGGAACATTTCTCTAACATTCCTCTAAGTGTTTTGAAGCAATGAGCTTGTAGGCAAGAGGAATGGGATCTAGACAAGGGTCAGTCTTATATAAGAACACACAGTTACAAAATGGAAGGCAGAGTGTCTGCAAATAGACTTAGATACATTGGTAGACAGGGTACTGGGGAATGTTGGGAAGTTCTCTTTCATTTGCTTCTATTTCTTCAGTGAAATAGGTGGTCAACTGAAAATAAGGAGAAGTATGTGTTGGAGAGCTGAGGAGAAAAGAGGCATGAACACGGTGTTTATGTACAAGTGAATGTCCATGGAATAGGGATAGTTATGGAATTTCTGGGTAATTTTAAGGGTCCAGTTTGTGTCTGTTGCCAAGAAGTGGCATAGTTCTTTTTCTCCAGGCTCATTTGGCTGTGAGTGTACAGACAAGATAATTTGATTTAACTATGATTAAGGTTGTGCCAACTAAGTGTGGGAGTGAGAGTGAGAGGGAAGTAATTTAGAGTTCCTACAAGAGAAGGACTACAGTTGAATCTAAGTTGGGAAAGCAAAGATGTAAAGGCATGAAGTAGGTGAGAGACAGAAAAATAGGTAATAATTTTAATAGATTCTCATGGCTCAAATATCCTTATAAGTTTTAAAAATTGTTGAAGTTAGATATCAATGTTCTGAAAGATAAGAAAGAATGGTCAGATAGTGGATTATCAAAGATTGAGTTTATGAATAAGATGCAGTTATTGGTAATGACAAAATCTATGATATAACCTATTACAGGAATGAGCATCTGATATGTGGTATAGAAAATAACATTGTAAGAGAGGATGACAAAACAAACAAATAAAAAAAAAAAACACCAAACCTCAGTTGAAAGAGTGTTGAATGGATCAGTTAGGAGGATATTACAATATCACTCTGACTGGGCTGTGTGGATAGACTTATCAGCAACCCACAAGTGGAAATCTGCACGGAAAAATGGGTAGTGGCTCAGAAATCTATAGATGACAACCATAAGGAGGGAACGTAGGTGATTAAAGTTTGAAGGCAGGAACTTCCATATTGGGGATTTTAAAGAAGAAGGAGGGAGAGTGGCCTGAGAGAGACAAAGATCTACAAAGAAGCTTCCCCCCTTACCTCCCTTCAGAGGTTTTAGTTTGAGCAAGAAAATAAACTTTAAGAATAGAGTTTGAGGTTTGAGGTAAGGAGATTTTGCTAGTCAGCCTTGATGATTTCTGGAGGAAACAAGCGAGAGATACAGGAGGGAGAAGAATGGAGGTGTGGTAAGATGAGGGAACACTCAGAGCTCTGAGTGGGTGAGTCTGAAGTGTGTGTAGCATGGGGAGTCCTGGGTTTCTCACAGTGATTGCATAAACGGGGTGAAGAATCAACTGTGTTAACCAGAAAAGGGTGAGCGAGGAATGAAGGGAATTGAGCTTTATGTCTAGAGGGAACATAATGGAAGTTAGAATTCATATTTTATAGTCTTAACCTTTAAGACCTCAGAATGTGACTATCTTTGGAGATAGGGTATTCAAAGAGGAAATTAAGCTTAATGAAGTTTTTTAGGATAGGCCGTAATCCAATGTGACTGGAGATCTTATAAAAAGAAAAGATTCATATTTTATAGTCTTAACCTTTAAGACCTCAGAATATGCTATCTTTGGAGATAGGGTCTTAAAAGAGGAAATTAAGTTTAATGAAGTTTTTTAGGATAGACTGTAATCCAATGTGACTGGTGATCTTATAAAAAGAAAAGTTTAGGACACACAGGTACAAAGGGAAGACCTTATGAAGACACAGACGAAAGACAACCATTTACCAGCCAGGCAGAGAAGCTGCAGAAGAAACCAGATCTGCCAATACCTTTATTTCACACTTGTTAGACCTTCATAACTGTGAGAAAATAAATTTCTGCTGTGTAAGCCACCCAGTCTGCAGTACTTTGTGCAGCCCCAGCAAACAAATATATCTCCATTCTCCATCTATTTCTTTTCTTGTAGTTGCTTTTATTCAGATCTTGAAACTCCTGAATTCAGATCTTCAAGTTATCTTGTATTTATCTCCTATTCTCTAGTTATCTTTTTTACTGAATCTACATTTATGAGATTTATGTGCCTTTGTATTCTAATATTTCTATTAAAATTTTTACTTATGCTACCATATATTTATTAAGATGTGTTTTTTTCTTGTTTTCTGTTCATTTTGTCCTGTTCTTGTTTTACTGATGTTAGTTAGTTTTTTTTATAGAAATGAATATATTGATTATAGATTGGAAAAGCTTTTTCCTGCTACATGCCTTATCTCTCACTTTTGATTTTCTTCTATTGTATATTAGCCTGTTTTTCTTTTTGAAAAATGTCAATTGTCAAATGTCCTCTGCTACATGCCTTATCTCTCACTTTTGATTTTCTTCTTTTGTATATTAGCCTGTTTTTCTTTTTGAAAAATGTCCTCAATTGTCAAATGTCCCTTTTTTCTGTTTATTTTAATAGTAATGTGCTGTAAAACAAATAGATCTGTTTGTCAAGTGATGGGCTTCACTGTTCAGTATGATTAGGCAGTGGCTAAGTCATTTAGGGGAGATGAATAAATATTAACTTTTGGCATTCTCATTTCATAATACAATAAAATTTGAACAACTGCACCATATGAAATAATAACAAAGAACATTTGCCCTGGAGTTTGCAAATCTGGGATTGAATCTTGAATGCATTGAAATAGGTTTTCTTATCTTAAACATTTTAAGATTCTTCATCTGTAAAATAAGGTTGCTAGGAGGGTCAAATCATATAGTATATGACATTTGAAATGCTTTTAGAATTTTGAATACTATAACATTATTCTTATTACTGTAATTTAGCAGTATCTTGTCAAATAATGGTTTGATTAATGTTGAAAACTGAGCATATAAAAGATTTCTTAACATTACAAATGCAAATCTATTGTGGAAAAAATAAGAACAAAAGTTGCTTCTGTGGCCACAGGGCTGGTATTTACTAGAAAAGGAACATAAGAGACCTTTTAGGGAGTGATAGTAATATTCTATATCTTGATAGGAATGGATTTTGGTTGCCCAGGTCTATGGATTTGTCAGAACTAAGTGGATAATATATTTAAGACTTATGCATTTCATTGAATATAAATTTTACCTCAAAGGAAGCAAAAACAAAAATAACTACTCTTCCCTATTTAGTGAAATGCATGCTAAAATGTTTAGGGCTGGAATGTAATACAGCCTGATATTTTGAAATGCATCAAAAAGTCAGTTAGTTTGATGGATCAATAGAGAAAGAGTAGATGAATAGAGAGCTAATGAAGCAGGTGTTTGAGATGTTTATTATTAAATCTAGGTGGTATATATATATGAATATTCTTTGAATATTTCTGTATGTTTAAAATTTTCCATATTTAATGTTGGAAAAGAAAGGACAACAAACTGAAAATAAAAACATACCTTTTCCAGGAGGTATGTATGCCTGTCACCAGACCATCCTTAAGAGGTGATGTATTGAGCTAAATGTCCACATTTGTAAAACAGACAAAGCTTAACTACTTCCATTAAGCCTTCATCTAAAGAGCATAATAGTGTTGTCAGTGGGAAGCAGGCTCTTCCATGGGATCATGAGAAAAGCATTTCAAGGATCCACACACAGGAGATTGTGATGTGTCATGGTTTATTTGCAAAGCAATATCAAAGGAGTTCTCCTGGCTTTCCAATGTCCCACGTCTCTCCACCCCACCATGGAAAAAGTTCAATCGTGTCTTCAGCAGGGCCAAAGCAAAGGCTAATGCCTAGAGTTCCTGCTTCATAGTCCTTTGGAGCCTGTGTGGTATTCTGTGGGCTCCAGGTGGCCACTAGTCCCCCATTGTCATGGGTTCCCAGAGGCAGCAGGGAGAGAACACGAAGGAACTGGGCAAGTATGAGTCATGATCAAGAGAGAACTTCTTTTTCACCTGGAATTATGTATTCTCAGGCTTGATAGAAACCAGAAACTTTTCAAAATAACCAATCAGCCTCCTAAACTTTACTTCTGCGCTTCTGATGGGGCCCACTAGCCAATGATCTTTTTCCTAGGTTAGATTGACAGGCCTCTAGGGTCAAGCGCCTCCCTCTGAGCCATATTGACTTCATTAAGCATGTGCTTATCTTCCCTGCTCCCCGTAAGGTGCAGGAGGGGGAACGGTGGGGTGTTAATCCTCTTGGAGAGACAATGGTGCAATTCCTTGGGGTGTGAAGATGTGGCTTCCTGATGAAGCAAACAGATCTCCACTCAGCTAAATATGCTCAACGGTATCTCCCGCTTTGCTTCCTTTCCCCTCAATAATTAGCTAACGACAGTAATAATAGGAACTCAGCAAAAGGAAATATTGAAAGAGCAGAAGTATGCAAAATGGAAAGCAAATGAAATCAATCTATCTGAGTTAGACAAAGAATCAGCCTAATTAATGAAAGAGAAGAGATGACGTGTCATTAAATAAAGAACTAGAGAAAGGTTATATATTAGACAGTTGAAATATATTCATAAATAATCCATATTTTTATTTCCAACTGGAAGTCAAAACCAACCTCAAAAATACAGAATAACAAAAATGATATCAAATAGAGAATGTGGTGGGAACAATAAAAGAGGAATTAAAAGGAAAAAAGGAAATAATTTTAAAAAGAAACTGCATGGAATTTTTCAAAATTTTCTACTGATGAATAATTTTTATGTTTCAAATATTTCTCCCAGATATAAAAAGCATGGTTTATTGCCTGGTTTCTTTTACCAAGAATAAACGTGGTTTTTCTCCCCATCTTAATCAGAGCAAAACAGAAAGGAAAATATCAGCACAAATGTATTATGAAGGTAGAGACACAGCTGAAATAAAACCTTAAGAAAGAGTTAGAAAATGTTGTAAATGAAGTGTTAAAAATATCTTTAAAAATAGAATTCAGTCTATAGCCTGCTAAAATTTTTACTTGGAAAATGACATAGGAAAAAATATAAGTCAACATGTTATTTTAAAAAATGGTAGGTAAAATTAAGGCTCTACCTCTGACTACGCAAAGAAGGCTTTGGATAACATTCTCATCTACCTCCACAAAATATAAGCTTTGGAAAGAAATGAACAAGAAAACCTACTCACCCTTCAGAGACCCTGCTCAGCCCAGGCCCTGCTGAGCAAGGAAGCTCTTATTATGAAAGCTGTGGAGGGGCAGCCTCTCCTGGTTTGACCTACGGTTTCAATAGCCTAGTTTGGAAAGGTAAACTCAGCACTAGGATTTCTCTTTGAAAAATTCCGGTAACTGAAAAAATGAGGCAGCATCAAGAGAAGAAGCCAAAGCATATAATGAAGTTTTTCTATGAAGTGAAGGGTGTTGCTGCGTCATTTATTCAATATTTAAATCAGGGTCCAGAGCAAGGAAGAGGAACCTTCTTTTGGGAGAAAGAAGTGGGCTCCCAGGGGCATTGCCTTTGGTATTTCCATGAGCTCTTCTAGCTCTATGCGATTCCTGCCCTTGGCTTTCTATGAGCCATTCTTGGTATTTTAATAATCCCACTCCCCCATCCCCTCTCCTCTAGCTGCTTTATTATGTAGTTGGCTGTAATGTGTTTCTTTTACTTGAAACCAAAATGTCCCCCAACTAAACAGGATGAACGAAAACATAAATAATCATTATATACTTGAAGTGCCCAACATATAAGGGCAGAGTAAATATTTGCTGAATAAATAAATTATAAACTAGAACATGTGTACTTCATTAAAATTCCAATGTGAAAATAATTCACCACTTCAACATGTTTTTAAAACAATCAAAACTATGGAGAATGATTAACGTTGATTCATATCTTACTCAGTAATAAATTATAGCTAGTAAAAAAAATAAACGTTTTAAGATTTTTTTTAGTTCTGCTATAATGAAACAATTCTAAAAGCTTTAGTTTCTACATCTAAATGTAACTTGCTATTATATGACATATATGTGGTGGTTTCAATTTATAAAAAATAAATATTTGGTGAAGTAGTTTCTCTGAGGGTTAATATATATTCTATTAAATGAAATAAAGATAAAAGTATAACTTTTTTTCATTCTTTTTAGAGGGAGCTACCTTTATATACTGAACACTGTCATGTATGTAACAATCCTACACACTAGATTTTAAAGTACAAAGTTAACCTCCTAAATATCATATTTTCAAAACCCATTTTATTAGAGTTTGACTATATTGTTATGCAAGAAATGATAGATATTTTATTTCCAAAAATCAACATATTATTTCTGAAGACTGTAAGAGAGAGTTGTTTAAATATAATCACTTTCTATTTATTCATTCCCTAAACTGATTCAGGAAGTATTTATTTCGTTTTTAAGTACAAAACACTGATAAGCACCAGAGGGGAATAAAGAAATGAAAAAAAAAAAAAGGGTGAGTTACTACTAATAAAAAAGGGAACAAAATTGTCATCGAAAATAAGTAAACTTCTTATCAAAGAAAAAAAGGAAGAGGATATGCTTTTGAGTTAAATTTGGAAAATAAAATGAACTATGTTCAGCCAAGTGGTGTTAATTGACTAAAGTCCCGATGGGATTTAAGCACAATTTATTTTGTCATTTTTATAATTTGTTTCCAGAAAAGGAATTGCAGTTTGTTCAGTGGCAGACTTTGGAGGCAAACAAAAATAGATTTTAAACGTTTGATGATTGATAACACTGAGGAGAAAACAAAATAAACACAATTCTGATTTTAGCCTAGTATTGAAGGTAAGTAAACTTGGAAACAGCAAATGTCAAACTTCACATTTTTGCCAAATCCCCTCAGTGTATACCCCTCAGTTGTTCTGACACTTACATGATAACTAGTGTGCATTGATAATCAGTGGACTAGGAGTGACCGTGGTGGGAGAAGAACACATTGGGAGAGGCATGATCAGGACAGATGCAGAGCACAGTTTTGCAGCAGAAACCTGTTATGCCTCCTGTAGTAAGTATTGAACAGACACCCCTATCCCCCCATCTTGGAGAAGCCTGATAGGCTAAGCTGAGTCATCTCAGAGCTTGATCTGAAATTCATATTTTTCTGTGTAAAGTGCCTGAAATGTCATGAGTCAAAGCCATCAAGAAGTCTAATTTTGATTATTTCAAGTTCTTAAAATTCTTTAACATTTATTTGAACCCTTTTTAAAACAGGATATGAGGCCTCAGGATCAAGGCATTGATAGGCAAGAATATTTGGATAGCACTTATTGGCATTCTGTGTTCATTACATTTATGGCTGGTGATATTGGTTTCCTATTTATGATATATATATAAATCTTTATTTTAAAGAATAAATGTATTAGCCCAGCCAGCATGGCTCAGTGGTTGAATGTTGACCTATGAACCAGGAAGTCACAATTCAATTCCTGGTCCGGGCATATGCCTGGATTGCAGGCTCCATCCCCTGTGGGGGGCATGCAGGAGGCAGCCAATCAATGATTCTTTCTCATCATTGATGTTTCCATCTCTCTCTCCCTCTTCCGTCCTCTCTGAAATTAATAAAAATATATTTTAAAAAAGAATAAATGTATTTAATTTTAAAATAGTTAATTACTAAAGAAATAAAAGTAATAGTAGAGGTGGCACACACATATGGCAAAATCAACACACCAATTAGTGATGTGTTGAGACATGGGCCTGAGCTGAGGAAAGAATATGCAAGCGTGTGCTGTAGATGTAACAAGACTCAGGCAGCTAGAGGTCCCAGCACAGATATGATAGGCCCTCCTCTCCATATACCTTCAACTCAGTGCATGAGAAAACCGTAAGTCACGGTTAGGCCAGCGTGTTCCTGACATATGGTTTCAGGAAGGCAAAGCCAGCTGTTGCTTCTAACCCCATGGACTATGACAGCCGTGAGAGAGATGTTTGCTTTCCCCTTTATTTGTGTTAGCGTCATAGTAAAATATGGACTGTTTTGCTGTTTGTCTTTGAACTCTAGGTCAGTTGTATTTTTTCTACAAAGTAGTCTAAGCTGGTTATTTTCCCATTATTGGAAATTGAGGAAGGGGCAGATCCAACTTAGATGTGCAGTTTTTGTTTTTATCTGGATTTTGTTTCTATTTTGGCTGTGTTTGATCAGGAATGAATATATAGGGGGCTATAAAGAGTCTTATTCAGTATTTAAAAATACTCTTTGTAAAGAAATATTATTGCTTTTGAAAATTAAAGTCCCACTTTCATTTTTTAATTAGCAGTCCCTCCCCTCTATATATGTGGTGTACAGAAATAAAACATATATGTTAATAAGAAAGAAATGAACTGAAGGATATGGTATGTTTTAAAATAAAATGCTTATTCAGTTATGGAGTTTTATTTAGTTATAATTGTTTAATGAAACATTTTTACCATTATATATTTTGAAAACAAACTCATGATTGTATTATTGGACCAAATTAAATAAAACTCCGAAAAAAAATCATATCAGGAAAGCAACATCAACCGTAATTAAATAGTTTGGTACCTAGTTATATTGATTTAAAAATAAAAAATACTGTATTTGACAATTTTTAATACTGCTTTTCTTAGTGATCTTAACAAATTTGTGGATCCATTAACTATTTGTGTATCCACTAACTATTTGTTAATGGAGACAGAGTTTGAACCTATTATTTTTATTAGTAGATTATTTTACTTACAAACAAATGTGTTGGAAGCCCAATACATATCAGTCTTTATTTTTACCTCTTACTTCCTTGTCTGTAGTTATTTCAATTGATTAGTCCAAATACGATGAATCATTTTCTCCTTTGGAATATATTCATTCTAAACCTATTCAACCACCAATCACTTGTTTTTCATAGTTTGCTCTTATTGTTCAGTCCATTTGCCTATATAAACTCATTTTTGCATAAGCTCAAATTTCGAAGGCTTACTGGAATGCCTTGATGTGCTTGTGGAGTGTATTTCCTCGAATCTCTTAACATTCTTTGCTTCAGTATCATTGATGTTGCAAATATCTTTTATTTTTTGGCTTATGTTTTCCTGAGTTCATGACATCCCTTCCCCCTGCCCTGCCAAGGAGCGCTCCTTATCACCACTATTATGCAGAAATTTCAGCCAGCACTTCCGGATGTTGTCGGTTTTATTTAGCAATCATTATTGCAGCTTTGCTTTAGCCGTCACATAACTTACAGTCTTCTAAATTGGTTTGCTACTTTTGAAATGCTTATAGGAACTGAGAACCCAGAAATAAAAGAGAAAAATTGTGGTTCTTTTGCGACGCTGTGCCCTCTGCTGGCAGCTTCATCTTAAGGCAAGTGGATGTCATATTTTAAAATAAATATTAAATGCTGAAAAGAATGTAAGAAATGTTTCTCAAATTTAAACACTTGAGGATTATCAAGGATACTTTGGAAGACTACAAAGATTCTTTGACTTGTTACTGAGAAACTCATTTTTGCTGCCACCTCTCATTTAGGTTTTGGCTTCATGGAAATGCCTCAGTTATAAAATAGTTATAATCTGCAGGTATGCGTAGATTATCACAATTTTGAAAATAAAATACTTAAAAACTTTTCTGGAGGACCGGTGGGCACTTAGAAATAGATCTGTAAATCTTAATTTGAAAAATACTGACCAGCTTCTATACTCATTTTACAAGTGAGAAAGCCAAATCCCAAAAGGTGCAGTGGCCCTGTGGAGAGTCATTAAGGGTTATAGGCAGAAGCCTTGGTAAAAATTGCGTGAGTGTGTGTGTGTGCATGTGTGTGAGTGTGTGTGTGTGTGCATGTGTGTGAGTGTGTGTGCATATAACGTAGTTTGTGCCCTCCTGGTTTCCCTTTGTCTTTAATCTTGAAACACCGTACTGTACTTTACTAAAAGATTATGGTCATATTGAAACCTGAGATACTACTTGGAAGATGGCCTTGCAATTAAAATATTTGTGTTTATTCTTTCCTTTATTCATTTCATTTACCAATCCACTCACCCATTCAACATGGAAAGCAAAAAAAAAACACAAACAATTGCACCACTAAAAGAGAAAACGAAACAAAGACAAATCCTGGAATTCATGGAAAAAATGTGTGCAACGTAACAGATAAAACAAACAGTATCTATAATAATAAAAGGGTAATATGCTACTTAGACCGGACATCTTCCGGATGTCATTCTGGACGTCCTTCTTGACAAAGCCGGACCGGAGGGAAGCCAGCCTGGGTCCTGGGTGCCTGTGGGTGGCTGGAGGAGGGAAGCAGACCAGGTCTCGGGTGCCGGAGGGAAGCCGGTGCCGGCAGCTGGGGGAAGGAAGGCCTACCCTTGCACAAATTTTCGTGCATCAGGCCTCTAGTCCTATATAATAAAAGCATAGAATGCAAATTGTCTCCTCAACTGAGAGTTGTCCAGAAGTTTGACCAGGGGGCAGGGCCAGCCAGGGGAAGGAGGGAGGCCCCGGCCAGTGGCAGCAGCAGGTGGCTGGGGGAAGGGGAGGGAGGCCCCGGTTGGCGGAGGTGTCAGGTGGCCCAGGGGAAGGAAGGGAGTACCGGGTTGGTAGCTAGCAGTTGCTAGGGACCCTACCAGTGCACGAATTTTATGCACTGGGCCTCTAGTAAGTAATAAAAACTAAATGGAGTATAAGATTGATTAATCATATAATAGTTTAGAGATATACCTGTTTAAAAACTCAAAATTTAAGATCTTGCAATACAACATAAGTATCAACCTATTAGTTATCAACATATCCAAGGAGATAGTTATCATTGGACACTTTTTACAACCTACAAACATTGGCATGTAAAGCTGAAGCAAACCAAGGAATGGCACCAGCATCAGCATTGGATCCACATCCGGCTTGTCGTATCTTCATTGAGAAATTTCTAAGGACAAGTGACAGTATTAGTTCATATGCCTCTTCCTCTTTTAGGTAATTCTAAACAAATTTATGTAGTAAGGCAGTCAAGAAGATATGCTTTCAAAATCTATTTACAGAACATTGAATGAATACAGATAAGCTCTCAGCCAAATTGTTTCAAATTGTGTTTTTTGACAATTTTTTTTACAGATCCAATTTCTATAAAGCTCATAAAAATATTGAAATTCTTAACATATACATAGTTTATTTAGATTTGTATTCTTAAAAAAATCTTAGGAATTAAATGAAATATTTTCCTTCAATGTATTCAAAGATGTTGTTCTTTAGGTATTTATTTCCAGTTTCAAATATTTTTCTGTATGCTCAAATAAGCAGGCTGAGACATTTTTCTAAATCACTTTAAGAGAGGTATTAAAACTTGACTTATTGAATATATAATAAGACTATTATTTAGCTTTGCCATTTTAGCTTATGTTGTACAATAGCTTTCTAGAGCCCAAAAAAGGTCAGATTAAGAACAAGTGAAAGAAAATAATCCTCAATCTGTAGCCTCTTTTTTTCTGGTGAAAGTAACATTAAAATTGAATGAATTTTATTTATTTTCTTTTTACTTAATTTTATCTTGTTTTCTCCTGACTATGAAAGCAATTTCAGTTTATTTGCACAATATTAGAAAATTGATTGAGCACTAAACATCTAAACTCATCATCTTATCTCTTATTTTCTCTAAGAGATAGAATAACTATGTTGAAGTCATACATTATTCTGGAGCATAAAATTTCATAGTTTCTACTTCATTATTTTTCACTAATTAATTTTCCTTATAATTGTTTATTTTCAAAAGAAAATGGAAATGATATTCATCATAATTAATATTTTATTTGTTTTCCTATAATTATATAGATCAGTATCTTCACAATAAATAGTTTGGGTGCTCTTGTATTTATTCTTATTGTGGCTTCATAGTTTGATTGAAAATTTTAAAAATCTCTCTATATTTACTTGAAAATTATTTGATTATTTGGGAGAACTCTTTCTAATAAGAGCTATTTTTTCAGTGAGTTATATTTGTGTGTGCTCATTTATCTAGAAATAATAACTATTATGTAACAATTGTGGGACTAAACCATAGAAAACCATTATTTGGCAAAAGAAGGAAAAGATCACTTTTACATTAATCCTTAATAAAGAGTGACATCATTGTTGTCAAGAGACAAAATCCTTAATAATCCTTAAAGAAATGTTAAAAAAATCTTCACTGAAGACAAGTCAGCCTTTTGATCTACTATAAAGAAATCAGATTTAGTCAATATGTTAATCTATATTACTTCTAATCTCAGCTAGACATAAAAGTCAATGTTTTCTAACTGCCTTTGTACTTAAATATATTCAAGTGAGGGGTTTCATTTAAATTATTCTCGGTAAAGTATGAAGCTTCCAAGTCACTTAGCCCATCTCCAATTCCAAAATATTGATTGAGCTCTAGCCCAGATATAATGTCTCCCACTTGCCAAGTAATCACAATTTAATCTCACTGCCAATTCTTTTGTTTGATATTTAATATATCTATATCTATATCTATATCTATATCTATATCTATATCTATATTTATATCTAGATCTAGACCTAGATATAGGTCTATCTATATCTATCTATCTATCTATCTATCTATCTATCTATCTACCTTTAAAGTTGGTATTTCATTCATAGAACAAAGGTTTAAAAGTTATAAAATGCAGTTAAATCTCTAAATAGACACCGTACATCTTAACCTCAGGATAAGGAGAATGAAAGAGCAGATGGTTACTGATATTAAAACTGTTTACAGCTGAAAAACCAACTCATATGTCATATTGTTGCACTGACCCCACCCCTCATAAGTTTAGGAGAAGGGTTTAAAAAAAGAAATACATTCTCTAACCTTCAGGTCTCTTAAGAGCATAGAATTTAAAGCCCAAGACAAAAGCTGACAAATAATGATGATTGAATAGGTTCAGACACTTTGGTGAAAGAAGGGAGTTTAATTACAAGGCAGCATAATTTTGGAGACTCTGCCAGGATCAGAAAAATGTAACTTCATGTTTTAGAAGCTTAGTTAAAAAGAACATTAAGTTTCATTTTGGATGACACAATCTCAGCGGTGTTCCTGATTCATACAGAAATACTTGGAACACATCTCTCCAGGTCTCGGAAGTCGGAGAGGCTGCAAAGTTTTGCTGGGACCTGTCATTGACATAATAGTGGGGTGGGGTTCACTAGAGTGAGTCACTTCCTGAAGACTCACAGGAGGTCAAGGCCTTTTGAGAATCTGAGGCCTCAGCTTGGAAGAGAAGAGTGACATCATGTTGTCAAGAGACAAAATGGAGTGTATGATTGTCTGATAGAGTTGGCTCTTTAGGGCTTTACTTGGGGGAGGGATCTCTCACTCAGATGCACCCTCCAAGAGACTCAGCAGATGTTCCCTGAGAGAAAACCGTGCTAGAGTAAAACAGTGATTCTTCATATGCAGACACCTCATCTTCTTCAGAAATTTAAATGCACAAACAAAAAAACCCTCCTGTTCTCAAGAAACTGACAAATGAAAGAGAAGCCCGCCCTTGGCCTCCTCTCAAAATTCTACTTTTATAAGGAACTTGAGTTTTTGTTGTTGTTGTTGTTAATCCTCACCAGAGGATATTTTCCCATTGGTTTTTAGGGAAAGTGGAAAAGACAGTGAAAGAGAGAGAGAAACTTCGATGTGAGAGAAACACATTGATTGGTTGCCTCCTGCACGAGCCCTGACCAGGGCCTGGGCCAGGGAGGAACCTGCAACCAAGTTATGTGCCCTTGAGGGGAATTGAACCAGGGACCCTTTGGTCCAAAAGCCAACACTCTATACACCGAGCTAAAATGTGTAGGGCAGGGACTTGAGTTTTAAGGGAACTTAGGCTTTCCCAAAAGGATTATATTTTTATTTAATAGTAATGCCCTAGCCTAGAGTCTGGGGAAAAAAAATTTTAGAAATACCATTAGAAATAATTCCAGCCTTAAAAAAAGAAAAAAGTGAATACCAGTCCAGGGAAGACATTCCTATCTAGACTAATGTCTACCAAGATTAGACTCTACTTTTTTTTTAAATGTTGCTGAGACTTTATTATACAAGAGACCCAACTCTAGCTGTTGGCGATATAGTAATGAAGAGAAGCTACAGTCTTGGCTGTGATAGGCTGAATAATGGCACAGGAGGATATCCAAATCCCAGCCCATGGAACCTGGCAAAGAGACTTTGCAGATGTGATGAAGTTAAGGATCTTGAGCAGGGGAGATTACCTTGGATTATCTGGGTGGACTCTAAATACGATCACAAGTGTCCTTATAGGAAAGGGAGAGGCAGATTTGAGAGAAGAAGAAGGCATTGTGACCATGAAGCAGGTATAAAAAAATGTTGTTATGCAGAGCCATGAGCCAAGGAAAGAGGCAGCCTTCAGAAGGAGAGGGGAGTGTGGGAGAGGGAATGAAAAAGATACGCCTCTAGGGCCCCCTGAGGGAGTTCATCCCTTCTGACATTTTGATTTCATCCAAGTGAAACTGATCGCTGACTTCTGGTCTCCAGAACTGTGAGAGAATAAATTTCTGTTGTTGTAAACCACCAAGTCTGTGGTAATCTGTGACAGTCACAGGAAACAATACATTGCCGTTCACAGAGTTCATAATCTAAAAGGCAATTAGAACCAAGTATGAAGTATCTAAAGAGAAACTTGAAAGAGCAAAATGGGTAGGTCAGGTAAGGCCGTGGGGCAAGACAAAATCAGAGATAGCTGGAAGTACTGGGGTTTTGAAAGTCATTCCATGTCTTTGAAGTGGAGAATACTTCTATGGAGGTGAGAGAGTGGTGGGAATGTGTAGCAAGAAATGAAGCTGAATGAACCATTGAGCAGGTGCTAGATGATGGAGGCACAAGTCATGCTTTTTAATAACATATATTTAAAAGAAAAACTTGAAAAGGCTTGCCAAAATGTGGAAAAAAATTAGTCTAGAAGGCAGTTATAAATTGTGTGGTAAAATCAACAATGTTGGGTGATTTCCTGGCATTTGGTGGCAAAGAGCTGCCGTGATTGAACTAAAATGTTTTAAGTCCACCAGCCACCACTCTGTGGCTTTCTTCCCACCACTTCCCTTAGGCTGCCAGGCAGCTTCTCCTCAAGTCCAAGTTGAAATGCTCAGAGCACAGAGGAAATCTTCTGGTCCTGGCTCCTGGGCCTTATGCCCCCTCCAGAGTCTGGTGAGTTCTGAAATAACCGAGCACCTTCTTCATACGTTGGGTATTTGTGCAGCTCACTCTCCTGAGCCTCCCCCAACATGTACACTTTGAGGTGGTTATTTTGCCGAGTGTTAAATGTTGTTTACACTATTGAGGTACATCAGAAATATGTTCCCGGTGAAGGTGTTGATGGGTTAAATGGTGAACAATTAAAAATAACTAACTGTTAATGATCTACATGATACACTAATATATTACCACAATGGAACTGTGGCACTCTGGAGCAGACCCAGGCACTGCGAACCTTGCCCTAGGTTGCCTGGCTAATGAACTGTTCTGTATTTATCCCTCCTCTCCCCACCATCTTAAGGCAGGGAGGAGTAGCCTCCAGTGTCATTAAGTAATTGATAGTACAGACTTCAAAGCTGGCCTGTTTAGGGTTTAATTTCCAGCTTTGCCACTTCCTAGCCATGTGATCTTGGGAATCCACATAACTGATTTCCTCATTTTTCTTCCCTGAAAGACACAAATTAATATTACTATATGCATCATAAAGTTGTGAGAAAAAATATATATATTCTTACACACATGTGTGTATGCATACACATATACATTTATATACATATACTAATTTAGTTCTTTTTTCTTTATTTTTAATTCCCTCTTTCACTTCCCTCCATCTTTGCCCCTTCTCCCCATCAATTGCCATATTGTTGTCTGTGTTCTTTTTCTCTTATTTTCCCTTTTATCTTGTTTTTAAAAGATATTTTTTCTAAGATATTCTAAGATTAGACCTCTCCTTTTGGGGCTTTTATTTTATTTATTTTTATTTTTTATTTTTATTGATTTCAGAGAGGAAGGAAGAGGCAGAGAGAGAGATAGAAACATCAATGATGATAGAATTATCTATCAGCTACTCTGCAGCTGGAGAGAGAGATAGAAACATCAATGATGAGAGAATTATCTATCAGCTACTCTGCAGCCAGGCATGTGCCCTGACCAGGACTCCAACTGTGACCTCCTGGTTCATAGGTTGACACTCAACCACTGAACCACCCTAGCTGGCCATGTCCGACACATTTTAAGTGCCCTCTAGGTGATATTCCTTATCACTGGGAAAATGAATCATTTAACTAGTGTTGGAGTTCTGTCTGTGAACAAGGAATATTCCTCATTCTTCAAGGCAGTGGTCGGCAAACTCATTAGTCAACAAAGCCAAATATCAACAGTACAACGATTGAAATTTCTTTTGAGAGCCAAATTTTTTAAACTTAAACTATATAGGTAGGTACACTGTTATTAACTTAATTAGGGTACTCCTAAGGCTTAGGAAGAGCCACACTCAAGGGGCCAAAAAGCCGCATGTGGCTCTCGAGCCGCAGTTTGCCGACCACGGCTCTAAGGCAACGTGTTTTTGTTTTTGTTTTTGTTTTTGTTTTTTAACTCTTCTTCACAGTGAAATCTCATGAAGAGATAAAGGTTAACTCTATTTTTTTCTCTAATAATATAGGATAAATTTTCTCTTTCCAAAATGTTAGAAATGCATAAGTGCACTAACGGAGTAGTATATGGCACCTTAAATCTCCTGCAGAAAGCCTTACTGTTTAGAAATGTCTTTGCTTGCTCTTTTGAAATAGATAAGAGAATTAATGGGCACAGGTTTCCCTTGAATGGAGACCACAATTCCAGAGTATACTACCAGGGTTCCATTTGTTTCTTTTTTCTAAATATATTTTTATTGATTTCAAAGAGGAAGGGAGAAGGAGAGAGAGATAGAAACATCAATGAGGAGAATCACTGATCAGCTGCCTACTGAACACCCCCTACTGGGGATTGAGTTGGCAACCTGGGCATGTGCCTTGACCAAGCGATCTCTTGGTGCAAGGGATGATACCCGACCAACTGAACCATTCCGGCCAAGGCTACCAGGGTTCCATTTCCAACAGTATCCCAATCTAGGACATTATTATAGTAACAACTCAGTCACTATTTAAAATTTGCCCATTAGTGTGGCCCACTTGTAAAAGAAACTTGAGGGAAATTTCCAGTAATGATATCTTTATTAATAATTTTTGTCTATTGTTAGTTGAATTACTTGTTTGGTTTTTCTCACTTGCAGATGGGGATATTGATGAGAATAGGTAAGTTTGCTAATGAATCTGACATTTTCTTTTAGTTACAGACTAATTAAAGAAGAATAGATATTCTTTTGTAAAGAAATGAGTTAGTTATTCTTTTGTAAAGAAATGCCAAGGTGTGCAAATAATAAAAACCAATGAGTGAATAAAGAGGACAAGGTAATCTCTGAGAGAATTAAATGCTATGAAGCAATCAAACAGATGGAATTAAGTTTGACCTTATTTAAAGAAAAGCACAGATCAGGCACAGTGGTAGGTGCAGGACAGGTTAGATACAATTTTAAATAGAGTGCTAATGAAAGGCCTTCATGAGAAAGTGATGTTTGAGGTGGTATCCGAGGGAAAAGGAGTGGGTTACTAAAGATAAAGGAACAGCAAAGTCCCTGAGATTGGAATTTGAGAAACCTCAAATAGTTTAGAGTAGCTGGAGTGTAGAAAGGAAGCATAATATGAACTGAAAGTAGAGATAAACAGTAGCCTAGAGTGTGTGACGTAGTAGGCCATTACAGAAGGAACTAGCTTACAGTCATTGTAAGGATTTAGCTTACAGTCTGCCTGAGATGAGAGGCCTTTGGAAGATTCTGAGCAAAGGAGTCACTTGTTCTGTCTTCCATTTTAAAAAAGATCATCTTGCCCTGGCTGGTGGAGTTCAGTGGTTAGATCATCAGCCTGTGCACCGAAGGAAGGCTCATGGGTTTGATTCCTGGTCAAGGGCACCTACCTGGGTTGGTTGCAGGTTCAATCCCTGGCCCCAGTCTGGGAGCCTGTGGGTGGCGAGCAGTCAGTGTATCTCTTTCACATCTCTCTCTCTGATCTCCTCCCTCCTTTCCACTCTCTCTGAAGAAGCAATGGAAAAAAATATCCTCAACACTAGTTAAAATATCCCAACAACAACAATAACTAAAAAAAGACCATCTTGTTTGGTGTGTTAAACATAGTATCTAAGGGGAAAGAGTAAAACCAGGGAGAACAATTAGGATGCTATGTGAAAAATGATGGCATATCATAGAGGGTATTAACAGTGGGGGTGTTAAGAAATGATGAGCCCTGGCCAGTGTGGCTTAGTTGGTTGGAGTATCTTCTTCTACATTGATTTAATTCCCGCTTGGGGCTCATACCTAGATTTCAGGTTGGATGGCTGGCCCTGGTCGAGGTGTGTGTAGGAGGCAGCTGATTGATGTTTCTCTCTCACATTGATGTTTCTCTCTCTCTTCCCCCTCTCTTTAAAAACCAATGAACATGTCCTCTGGTGAGGATTGAAAAAAGAAAAGAAATGGCTGAATTTTCCAAATATTTTAAAGATACAACCAAAATGATCTGATAATGCATTGATAGATAACAGAAATAAAGTGATTAAGTTTGACTTTGATGTTCTTTTGACCCAAGCCAACGAGAGGAATTTTGGAGTCTCCATTTACTAAAATGAGATGACCTATGATTAGCGATTATTTCATGTAAAAAATCAGAAATTTAAATTTCAGACACCTTTATGCATCCAAATGTAGTCAAGTAGGCGGTTATCTGAACTTGAGGAAATCCAGGCCAGAGATGTGAGATGAGGTTTTCAGCATACGGGCCATGTAAACCTCAATACTAGGGACCCTCACCAGAGAAGTGAATGCAGAGAAGTCCAAGTACTGAGACTGAAAGCACACTGAGAAGATTTAGAGGTGGACGCAGCCACTGAGATTTAGAACAAGTCGCCCAAGAGGTAGGAGTCTATGATTATTTGATGACCTATTGCCAAGTGAAGAACGTATTTCAAGGAAGACAAAGTGACTAATTGAATTTAACAATGTAGAGGTCATTATTAAGCTCATAATTTATGAATGAAAAATTTGGACTGATTGGAGTAAATATAAAAGAGAATGGAGTGAGAGAAAATAGAGACAGCAAGTACTGAACACTAACTAGGAAGTAAGCTGATAGGAAAATGATGGCAAGAAAGTTTTATTGCATTATGTTTGCTATTTGTTTTTTACAATGCATGAGAAAGAAATATATTTGTATGTTAATGGGAATGATCCAGTAGAGATGGAGAAGTTGATGATGCAGAAGTGAAAGGAGAGAACTACTAGAGTAAAGCCCTTGAGAATTCACAGGAAGATGGGACCAAGTGCACAATGGGAAGCAGTACTTACAAGGGGTGTGTGAACCCTTAGTTCATCTAGTAACAGGAAGAGAGACTTTGTGGGTGAGGATACCAGCAGTTGGGTCAACATGGAGTGAGAACTTGTGGGATTTTGCTTGAATTGCTTCTGGTTTTTTGTGTTTCTTTCCCCCCACTTCCAGTGAAATAAAAAAACAAAGTCATCAGCTGAGAAAAAGGCTGGTGGACAAGAGTTGAGCAACTAAGGAGATAAAAAGGTTCAATTGATGGGAAAACTGTAGTATGATTACTGAAAATCATTAAGGGGACATGTTAGTTTGTAGTATTGATTACAGCAGGAAATTTTAGCATGCTTCTTTGTTTTTCATCAACTGTGTTTATCTGCACAGGTAGATGTACAGAGTAGACAGAAAGATAGATTCATTCCGGTTGGGGTTATAACAAACAAGTAAAGCAAGGAACCAAGGGAATTGATGGTGTACACAAGAGAGGGATTACTGTAACAAAATAAGCTATATATAAATTTATACTCCCAGAAAAACCAGTAATAAATGAAATATAACATTCAACAAACTTTGACATATTCAAAATGGTTTTCCTGAACTAGATAGTCTTTAATTAAAGGATGCTTTTTAAAATTAAAATATAGGTCACATGCCACATTATGTGAATTTCAGCTGTATAACATACTTATTCAGCATTTATATAACTTACAAAGTAATCACCCTAAAAAATCTAATAACAATCTGTCACCATAGAAAGTTATTATGATACTATTGGCTATATTACCTACGCTGTGCATTACATCTCTGTGACTATTTTATACCTGTAAGTTTGTACCTCTTATTCCCCTTCACATATCCACTCATACCTCTTCCCTCTGGTAACTATCAGTTTGTTCTCTATATCTATGAGTCTATTTTTGTTTGTTTTGTTTTGATTTTTAAATTTCACAAGTAAGCAGATCACATGGTATTTGCCCTTAGTATGACTTATTTCATTTTCAGTTAATATAATACTCTCTAGATCAGGGGTGGGCAAACTTTTTGACTTGAGGGCCACAATGGGTTCTTAAACTGGACCGGAGGGCCGGAACAAAAGCATGGATGGAGTGTTTGTGTGAACTAATATAAATTCAAAGTAAACATCATTACATAAAAGGGTACGGTCTTTTTTTTTTTAGTTTTATTCATTTCAAACGGGCCGGATCCGGCCCGAGGGCCGTAGTTTGCCCACGGCTGCTCTAGATCCATTCATGTTTTCACAAATGGCAAGATTTTATTTTATTTTTTACTAGAGGCTCGTTGCACGAAAAGATTCGTGCAATAGGCTTTCCCTTCGCTGGCTGCCGGCACCGGTTTTCCTCTGGCACCCAGGAGGCCTTCGCTCCAGCCGGAGCCTTCAGTCTTCACTCTGCCACTTCAGCCTACATCTGCAGATTAACTGCCATCTTTGTTGGGTTAATTTGCATGCTCTCCTGATTGGCTGGTGAGTGTGGCAGAGGGACGGTCAATTTACATGTTTGTCTATTATTAGGTAAGATGGCTGAGTAATAATCCATTGTGTGTGTGTGTGAATACATCGTATTTTCTTTTTTTTCCCACATCTTATCCATTTAATGGGATCATTCGTTTTTTCCCCCCGTTATTGAATAAGATATTACAAATGTGTCCTTATCCCCCCAATGTCCCCCATCTCCCCAAATCCTGCCCTCACCCTCACCCCCTGTTGTCCACATCCATCACTTATGCTTATATGCATGCATACAAGTCCTTTGGTTGATCTTTCCCCCTCACCCCCACCCTCCCCTGCCTTCCCTCTGAGTTTTGAGCATCTGATCTTTTTTTTTCATGTGATATTTATCTTTCTCTGACTGGCTTATTTCACTTAGCATAATGCTCTCTAGCTCTATCCATGCTGTTGCAAATGGTAGGAGTTCCTTCCTTTTTACAGCAGCATAGTATTCCATTGTGTAGATGTGCCAAAGTTTTTTAATCCATTCATCTGCTGATGGGCACTTAGGCTGTTTCCAAATCTTAGCTATGGTAAATTGTGCTGCTATGAACATAGGATGTATTGATGGACACTTAAGCTGCTTCCATACCTTGGCTATTGTGAATAATGCTGCATATGTCATTTTGAACTAGTATTTTTGTTTTCTTAGGATAAATAACCAGAAGTGGAATTTCTGGGACATATGGTAGTTCTACTTTTAGTTTTTTGAGGAAAAGGATACTTCTAATTTAAGGAAAGTCATATGCCCTGCACTTATCATGGAAAATGAAAAACTATTTAAGCATTAATCAGAAAGTTGATGTCCTATCCTTTCTACCAAGAATATAAGCCAGAAGAACTGCATAAATTTGAACTTTTACTCTTTGGTATCTCTACACCACTTGGTACTTTTTAATTCATCTCTTTTTCTTGAGACTCTCACTTCATTTGGCACTTACCCCTTCCCCCCTACTCTTTGACAACTTCCAGTGCTTGGCTGGTTGCTTATTCTTTCACCCACACTTGTCTCTCTTTCCCAGAGATCTGTCCTCAGCTATTCGATCATTCTATCAGAAGCAAGGCAATCACCTTAGATTCATTCTCTCTTTCAATTACCCACATCAACTGAAAACTTTGCTTAATTTCTAGACTGTAACATTTCATATTTAGACTAATTTGTTCTTCCTCTCTGGAGTTCAGAGTTCTTCAACTAGACCCCAGTCCAATTTCTGTTCCCTTAGTTGACCTAGATCTCATTCATCTGAAGTAAACAGATAAATATCAAACAATTTTAGACTCAGGGAAGTTAGGTGATTTTCTCAAAGCTACACATTAGGAACTTTATCCCAGTACTCCACTCTACTATAATTCTGTATGTTGAGAAATTTGCAACCTACATACTCAATCTTGATTACCTTGATCTATTATTTTCTACATTTATCGCTTTATAGTACACTGTATGATTTATAAATTTATCAACTGATTTGAGATTCTTTCCATTAGAATGGAAACAATCTCCTGGAATTTTGTGAGGAATATAGTAAATATGTGAGCAAATGAGTTGACACATTAGATAGTCCTCTAATGTCAAAGGGGAAAAGATCGTAAAGTATGCTGTCTTAGAGTATTGGCAATAAATATGAAAACTTTTGTCTTCTCAGTTCCAATTGATGGAAAAAGCATACATGGGAGAGAATAATTTAAAGCTTCAAGGATGCATAAAACTTTACCAGGAAAACAAGAGTAGACAAAAGAGACTGTAGTGTCCAGGCAGAAGTGCATTGTATACCTTAGAAAATAATGCCTTCTATCTATTTGCACACTATCTCAGTGAGAGAAAAAATTTCAAAGCATTTGCTTGCCAACACTTCCATGACACCAGCCACCACCATGGACATAAAACAGACCTCTTCTTAGTGACTTCCCCCTTGGAACATATACAGGAACAGGGATGTGGTTGAAAGTTGTCTCAGTCACAGTGACATTTTCATCTGAGGTTGATGGAACCTCATTAGAGCTCAAAAAAATCATCAAGGAATCCACAAAATGGTTAGGTCCCAGCAGTTTGACAAATTCAGCCTGAAAATGAATCTCAGAATTTAAACTCCAAATGTCAGAGATCTCTGGATATATCAGAACACTGTGTGGGCTAAAAAATATTAATATTTTTTACTCCTTTCTTTTGGCTAGGCTAATACCAAATTAACAGAGACAGATTACTAGAAGAAAAGACATGTGCATGGGGAATGCACATAGGCATGAAAATTCTAGACGGTGAGGCAACATTGAGTTTATAATATATTTTGGACAAAGGAGAAAGGTGGGGGAGGAGCACAGGGTATCAGATTTCAGAAGTGACAATGGGCAAGGAAGAGGTAGTTGAGGAAGAGCAAAGTATATCCTTGTTGTCAACTCAAAAACAATAGGACATGAGGAGAATCAAGCTAACAGGCACCTTCCTGAAGCACCTCTTGCTTATCATACTTAATTCAAATTAGACTAGGGAACATCCTAAATCTCCTTCCTGAAGCAGGGTTCTTTGTCTAAATCTCGGGCAGAAAAGGGGGGCCGGGTCAAAAGTTTTTCCTGAGTCTTTTGTTTCTTAATAAACAGCTTAAAATCATTATCCCACAAAGAAGCTTCAGGGTGGCAGAATTTTGGCTCCTTCAATACATTACTCTTTAATAAACTAAAATGCAATGAACTAAGTTCTCATACATGAACCCTCTTCAGTACTTTTGATGCCAAAATTTATTTTCAGGTCTGAGTTCTTGTCTCACAAAATTGAAGAATGAGTTCATGGACAAAGACAGTAAGCAGAAGCAAAGTTTATTGAGAGATAGACAGACTCCCTGCAGCAAGGAGCAGCAAGAAGGGGGCCCAAAACGTGTTACCAGTTAAAATTCTTGGTCTAGAGCAGTGGTTCTCAACCTTCTGGCCCTTTAAATACAGTTCCTCATGTTGTGACCCAACCATAAAATTATTTTCCTTGCTACTTCATAACGGTAATTTTTAACAGTTTACTTATCTGTCTTTTCAACTTAACTCTGAGGTTCTTAAAAAGAGCATTTCTCATATTCTAATCTGTGTAACCTGGAAGCTTAGTAAAGAACTCAATACATTTTTTGTGGAATAAGGACTAAATGTGCACCTGGTCTCTGCACTTCTGGTTTTTCTTAAGACAGGCAGCTTGCAGATAACCAATCACAAGGATGTTGCTAAGGCAAAATTCTTTGAAAGAACCAATCAGAAGCCAGAAAAACATATATCCTGCTCTAGAGCAGCAGTTCTCAACCTTGGCTGCACATTAGAATCACCTGATTTCTGGGAGGATGAGGATTTTAAAAAGATTCCCAGGTGATTCTAATGTGCAGCCAAGGTTGAGAACCACTGGTCTAGAGGTAGATATATGTTTTTCTGGCTTCTGATTGGTTCTTTCAAAGAATTTTGCCTTAGCAACATCCTTGTGATTGGTTATCTGCAAGCTGCCTGTCTTAAGAAAAACCACAAGTGCAGAGACCAGGTGCACATTTAGTCCTTATTCCACAAAAAATGTATTGAGTTCTTTACTAAGCTTCCAGGTTACACAGATTAGAATATGAGAAATGCTCTTTTTAAGAACCTCAGAGTTAAGTTGAAAAGACAGATAAGTAAACTGTTAAAAAATGTAAATGCTTCCATAGAGCTCCGCGCATGGTTTTTTGGGAGCAGACAGCAGGTGTAGCTGCTGGAGTAGCAAATGGAAAAGAGTTTCTAACAGGAAGCTGGATTTTATCTGAGCTTTGGAAGACTTTTCCTAAAGAATCTTGATAAACATATAAAGAAAGGAAAAACTCTTCCAGGAACTAGGTTAGCATGCAAATAGGGAGGCTTTTATTGACCCAGGAAGGTATGGTTGCACATGGGGATGGGAGATAGTGTTAGGAGTGAAGCAATGGGTGGAAATAAAAGGGAAGCCCAGCCTGCTACCTTCAAACTGTCCTTTTCAGGCAGGCTAATAAGAAGCTAGAAAAATTCCTTGGCAAGTGAAATGGGGAAACTGAGACGGATAGAAGATTCAAACTGGCCCCATTCAGCATCCTAACCTACCTGCTGCCGGAGGCCAATTCTAGCATGGCAGCAGGGCTGCATCTGGGAATAGCTGAGGGCATTTCCCCAAACCTGAATAGGATACATTAAATGGATTTCTTGGCTGCCAGACAGCTAAAAGGCATCTTAATCTACATGTTATTGCCTCCTACTGGCCAAACACCTGAACAGCTGTAGGCTAATTCCCCCATTCTGACAATGGACTCTGTACCAAACCCTGACCCTTTGAAGTGTATATCTCTGCCTTGCCTCAGGACAAGTTGTGTTAATAAAAAGCATGGGGTCCTGGGGACAACGAGAGAACCTAAGACCTTAGACTTTAAGACCTTAGAACTTAGCTCCTTTAGCTAAGCTCCTCTGACCCCCAAATGCCTTTCAAAATTATATCTCGTCTCCGGACTCTCTATTAGTTTCCAGATTCCTGTTTAATCTATGCACAGCCTTCTCCAGATTCCTGAACCCTTCTTGATGCTGGGACAAGAACCCTGGCACCTGCTTCCTTCTTTCTTGTACAACCACTCCCTTAAGCACAAAGCCTTTAGGAAAATAAGGTTCTGATCAGAACAAATAAGGTTCTTACCTGTCAAAAAGACAGAGTTTTGGTTAAACTAGAGATAACAGCTAGGCCTCAGTTGTGTTTCATCACCAGGCCCAGAAAATCAGCAAAGTCAGATGAAGCAATGCATGGCCGACAACAGGACTAAATGCAATGACCAATGACCCTCTACCCTAGTGCTAACCAATTAGTAGAGACCACAGCCCTGAAAGGACACATCTGGAAAGCTGATAAATATTCTATTGAGATCCTTCCCAGAAACCTCTCCTAAAATCCCTGCCTTTAGAAAATAGATAAAAACCCTGAAGACAAGGGTCCCAGTGTCCTCTCTCTCTCTCTTTCCCTCACTATACCTTTCCCCTCTCTTTCCTTAGTCATATATTCTTTACTTTCTTTCTCCTAAGCTTCAAGGGTTGTTGTTGTTGTTGTTGTTGTTGTTGTTGTTGTGTGTGTGTGTTTTGTTGTTGTTTTGTTTTTGTGCATCTACAACTTGTTTCTGAGTCCACACAACCCAGCTGGCTCATTTCTTCTGCCTCTGTGATGTTCTTTCTAAAAGGATAAATAAACTTCTTGCATTAGACTTCTTGGCTCTGAATTCATTTGTTGCTGAACTCAAGAACCAAGGTTTAACGCCAGCACAGCTAACACTTTCACCCTCAAACAAGTCAGTGTCCTAAGCACTTTATATGTATTCATCTCAATAATACTAATGACTCACATACATATGAGATTGATATTATCATATTTAGAGATGAGAAAAATAATCCCAGGATTAAATAAGTAGTCCAAAGTCATTCAGTTTATTAAGTGATATTTACCAGGATTCAAAATCTAGTACTTTGATTTTTTTTTAATGTGCATAGCATAATCCTATATAGTAAAAAGCTAACATGCAAATAGACCAAACAACAGAACAACTGAAAAACTGGTCGCTATGACATGTGCTGACCACCAGGGGGCACGCATGGAACATGGCAGGTTTTGGCAGTAGGTGGCAGAGCACAGAACATGGCGGGCGTTGGGTGCAGTGGGATGGTGGAGCAGGTGAGCGGGGGCGCCAGACCAAAGTGGGGCACCGGTAGATGTCATTGGGGCAAGCCTCTGGTAGTTACTGAAAATTCATTGCTTCCTCGTGCTGCTGTCCCGCCTGACACTTGCACCCACTGCCAGTGCCAGAGCCACTGCTCCCACTCGCTGCTAGACCGTCAACAGGTGCCTGCAGTGGCTGCTGGCCCCGATCGCCCCTCAGGGCTTCTCCACCTCCCTTTGCTCCTGAGGGGCGATCAGGGCAGCAGCTGCTGCTCACATCAGCTGCTGGTGCTGGCCCCAATTGCTCCGCGCTGTCAGCGAATGGGAGCGGGGCTGCAGGCAGCCAGGGGACATGGGGCTGCAGTGGGAGGGGCCGGGAGGGAGTACAGAGGATGTGCCAAGACCCGCCACTGCACCCACTGCAGCCTCATGACCCACAGTTCCTCTCAAGGTGCGCGAATTCGTGCACTGGGCCCCTAGTCCTTCAATAAGATGCTTGAACAGATACTCAAAAATCATCAGAGAAGGAAGCCAGTCAAGCTAGTCAGGAAAAACAAGATGAATCAAGAGAATAATCACAAAAATATAGAATTTTTTCAGGAATTAAGGAAGACTTTAAACAGTTTTTAAAATGTGTATCTTTTGAGAGCTTTGAAAATATATTACATTTATAAATGGTGGATAGGCTGGGGAAAAGAAAGGTTACCAGATAAGAAGAAAAGTTAAAATAATCAAGGGCCTCTCACAAATTGTAAGCAAAGAGAGCAGATAAAAGGGAAAAAAATTGTTCTGCTTCTTGAACTCTGATAAGTCCACATTGCACATAGAATTAAATCAAAACTTGAGGCCATTGCCCACAGACCACTGTGTGATATGACATCTGACCTCTCCTAACTCAATTACAACACCCCCCATAAATCCCAAATGTCTCACATAGTTTCTTGACCTTATCAATATTTTGTAGCTGGGACTTCTTAAAGAAAATATATTTTATTGACTTCAGAGAGGGAGAGGGAGAGAGAGATAGAAACATCAATGATGATGAGAGAATCATTGATTGGCTACCTCTTGCACACCCCCTACTGGGGATCGAGCCCACAACCCGGGCATGTGCCCTTGACTGGAATCGAACCCAGGACCTATCCACTGAGCCTAACCAGCTAGGGCAGTGGTTGGCAAACTGCGGCTCCCAAGCCACATGCGGCTCTTTGGCCCCTTGAGTGTGGTTCTTCCTAAGCCTTAGGAGTACCCTACTTAAGTTAATAACAATGTACCTACCTATATAGTTTAAGTTTAAAAAATTTGGCTCTCAAAAGAAATTTCAATCGTTGTACTGTTGATATTTGGCTCTGTTGACTAATGAGTTTGCCGACCACTGAGCTAGGGCTGTAGCTGGGGCTTTTGTACTTGTTCCTGACTCTGCTGGGAAACTCTCCCCTCAATATCTAGAGCAGCTGGTTCCTTTTCATAATCTGGTCTCTAAGCAGATGTTTCCTCTTCAAAGAGGCTTTCTCTGACTGTACACACAGAAGCCCCACCCCTGTCATCTGCCCAAATTGCTTTCTTTTCCTCCTGCTTATCTCCTTCAAGCTAGTTTTCATGATCTGAAATCATCCATTTAATTCTAATTTGTTCTTTTTCTCCACTACTAGAATGTAAGCTCTGTGGGGACAGACTCTTTCTTTGCCTAATAGGATTTGATAAAGAATTCAGTTGTTGGATAAGTGAGAAATAAAACATCAATCTGAGAGTTATAATCTGGGAGTTTCATCCATGGATGAAATAGAAAAACATTCCCAAGAAGACAGAGAGGGTCACATTTTTTTTTTCCTGGCCACCACCAGAGTCATAGGCAGTCACCATGACACTCCAGGGTCTCCCCCTCCTCCATATCTGCACATCATGCTTCTTATCAGTAACCCGGAGCACGTGCTAACCAGCAGGCTGACAGAGTATTTCCTTGAGAACTTACTTACATGTCCTTAGTCTACCCTCTGGATCCAAAAATGATTGCGTGAAAGTCTCTAACACAGTGCTACAGAGTCAGAGATCTCTGATTTGCTGATGAAGTAAATGCTAAAAAACATCTAATTGCAAACAAGCACCACTCTTATGGCATTAATGCTACCTAAACAAAACATTTTTAGTAAAAGCTACTCAAATGCTTCCTTACTTATTTTTCTTAATTTTTTATTGATTTCAGAGAGAGGAAGGGAGAGGGAAAGGGAGATAGAAACATCAATGATGAGAGAGAATCATTGATTTGCTGCCTCCTATATACTTCCTCCTGGGGATCAAGCCCCAAACCCAGGCATATACCCTGATCAGGAATTGAACCATGACCTCCTGGCTCATGAGTCAATGCTCAACCACTGAGCCACACAGGCCTGGCTTTCTTAATATTTTTTTTAACATGATTCTGATATAGAAACTAGAAATCAAGCAAACAAGGTAGCAATGTTTTAAATAGAAACGAGACAAAGGATGCAGCATTTGTTTTTAAAAAAGTGAGTAAATCGATCAACCAATAAATCAATAAAAACACCAAAGGATCAAAATCATGGAAAAGTTACTCCTCCAGATCAAATGGTTGCATATGCACATGTGAATTCATAAAACTCCAAACTTACCAAATGTACTATAGTTTTCATATATGTGTTCATCCATATTATTCTCCACGGCTCCTCAAAATCACGTGGCAGAAGTACAAAGAACATAATATGCGAAAAGGACCCCCACGATCAGAAGGGACAGGGATTTTCTTCCCATGATGCAGTTCCTGTGCTGCTTGTCCTCTGAAACAGAGATTAAACTTGCCTCATCTGTCAACATGGTGTACTCAGCCAGTGCGCTTCAGCTCCACCCAGAGCTTGATCTAATCTGTGAGCATAGAGTTGCACACTTAGTTTTAGGGTTGGCATAATAAAGTTTAGATTTCACTGCCTGTCCAGAGATAATCATGTGAGTACAAGTTCAAGGTTAAGTAATAATAGGAAACTAATGCAAATTCTGTCTTATTTGTATTCCAGTCACCTGACTCAATGACGTTTCTATTTGTGCCTTTCTGGATTATGCCTGTTTGAACATTGCGCAGTTTCTTGCTTGCTCCCCTCTCCTGGGATGATGGCTTCTTCCCTGAAATAGGCTGACTGTTTCACTTGTCATTGAAGCTCCTCCTCCCCCTTTTGGCCCTGTTGGGATTATGTCCTCATCATTCAAGGGCTGCTGGAGGTCTTTTCTTTAAGGGACGCTCCAGCAGTCATGGTTTCTTCATGGAAGGAAATTGATCGTAGGAAAAATAGTAATTAAAGTTAACATTAATGATATTACTTGGCTTTCTCATTTACTTCTCCTCATAAGCATTGATTAACTGACATCATCTACAATTAAAAATATAAAACTGCAGCAGAGAAAGATGAACTAACTCACCAATGGCACACATTGATTTATCCTGTTGTACCATAATAGTTTCTTATTACCACTGCAGAATCTGCTTCTTAAATGTGGAATTACGTCTTTGCTCACCTATTCTTTTTGGAGCAAGACAGCTTGGACTTGCATTTACTTTACCACCTTTTAGCTGTATATCTTTATTAACATGATTTTTTTGGTTAATATTATTTCATGTTTGCTTTACATCTATACTAATAAAAGGGTAATATGTTAATTAGACCAGGAGATCTTCCAGACGTCCTTCTGGATAAAGCCATGGTGGTGGGGCCGAGGCAGAGGCAGTTAGGGGCAATCAGGCCAGGAGGGGAGGGCAGTTGGGGGAGATCAGGCCTGCAGGGGAGGGCAGTTGGGGAGGACTAGGCCTGCAGGGGAGGGCAGTTAGGGGTGA